>NC_056737.1:1444950164-1444967664 GCF_019279795.1 Protopterus annectens
GATCCATGTTAAATATCATAAGAAAACCGGATTCAAGCTGGTGTTGCTTATTTAACCTGTAATTTATTAAGGAAAAACAAAAGATGAGCACTTTCTTTCTTATTAGAGCTTCATCAGATCTGCTATACATATAAGTAACAAGTAATACATACTTTTCAATTCACTATAAAAAAGCCATGTAAATTACTATAAAGGTAATAATCCAAGAGCACATAAACAGATCACATTCAATGACAGTGATTGGAACATGCCTAGTTTGCATATTTATTGTGATTGGTGCTGTTTACTCTATCTAAGTAAGTACAAAACCACTGTGTATGTGGCTGTTAATCAGTGTGATGGGTAAAATTACATAACAATGTAAACATCTAGTTCTGTATTTATGTTATATTAGGATTCACTTCTGTGAGAAATATGGAGATCCTAAAGGGGAGGAGTATGATCATTATCTGAACTCAAAAAAGAATTATACTGCTAAGGGCAGAGGTATAATTAGAACATAGCAACTATGTGTGAGTAAGTACTTGAGAAAAAAGAATAAAGTTAATTACTCTAAGAGTTGATGCCAAGAAGCTAAAAAAAAAAAAAAACAAGTGTGAAGATGTGTGAGTGAAAAATTCCCAGGGTCGGAGCACATTTGGGTAATGTTGAAGGACCTGCGAGTGAGAGAAAATGCTTGAGGAGCGTGTGTTGAGCTGGGTAGTCCTGTTACACGGAAAGGGAACGCGCGTTCCATCAAGGGGTCTTTTCTCTGTCCTGCTGAACATTATCACCTCAGGATTAATGGTACCCAGCAGTGTACGGAAGCAGTGGCAGCCGGCCAAGTCATGAGAGGATGCGAGATGTCCAGAACATCGGGAGCCTAGTAGCAGTGAAAGACAAGAGATCTGTGAAAGAATCTTCACGTTCATAACCGTTACTGTTGCTAGGGACCACAGCCACCGCCAAGAGGCTTCTGTGTGGAAGCAGACAACATCTGAGAAAGATATGACAAAATGAACAGAAAAGCTTACAAGGAGAAAGCAAAAGAGCTGGGAATGAATACACATTGTTACCCAAAGCTTCCAAAATAGAAGAGACATGCATTGTGAACCTGTGCCTTCAGAACCTACAAATTTGCAAACCCCCCTTGGATAGTCTCTGTAAACTAGCGTGGACTCTGAAAATACCACCTGCTCCCTGAGAGCCAGGCTTTTTAAAATCAGCTAACCCTTGTGAACCTGTGCCTTCAGAACCTACAAATTTGCAAACCCCCCTTGGATAGTCTCTGGAAACTAGCGTGGACTCTGAAAATACCACCTGCTCTCTGAGAGCCAGCCTTTTTAAAATCAGAGAACGTATGTACTGTCAACAATACCTGACTTTTTACCATTACTTATAGCTAAAGAGCCTGTTATACTAGCCAAGTCTCCCTTTACAGATAGCCAGCAGCCTATAACCTACTAAACTTCTTCTCTCTCCTGAAGTTTCCGCCTAATTAACTCCTTGACGTGCTCTACTCACCTGGGTGTCTTACATCTCCCTACCTCCCCTGGCCTGTAGCCTACCCCCTCCAATACAAAGGATCTGTAGCAATCTATTTCCTGGCCACTAGGTGGCGCCTACCCCTACTACTCAGTATCTCCACCACAAAAGCCTCATTACTTAACCTCCTATCTCAATTCACTTATTTGCCTTTTCTCTAGCCTCATCCCCTCTCTGTCATTTCTTACATCTTCCTACCCTCATAACAGTGTTAATTAACTCAATCCTACTTTTCTTATATGCATTTGTACCTTACACTACCCTGATAAATTAATCTTGCCTAGAAGCACCCTACATTCCCCTGGTAAATTACTTCTACATTCTCTAACTCCTCACTCACCTGCTGTTCACTCTCATTTTTCTGATTGTCTTCCTTGCTTCTACAGTCTTTTGTCTTAGCTATCTAATTGTCCTCCTGCCCCCACTTAGTTTTCTTTTCCCTGGTATCTCTTCCTCTCCTAAAGTGTAGACTCCCCTCCACTGCATTACTCTTCCTTGCTTGTTACTACCAGTACTGTACTACCCTCATCTGTCTCCTATATCTACAACTCTGTTCCCCTCCTCTCTCTCGTAAACTTTCCTCCTTTATTACAAGTGTAATTTTTCCATTCTCGCGGCTTCTGCCCCACACCTTTATGTATGAGTCACTCCCCTTCCCTTCTGCCCTCGCGTCTTTTATAACCTTATAAATATACCCCTCAATCCGGGACGCCATCTTTTCCTCCCTAACTATCTAACTGGCTGCTGTGCGTTTCTGTTTGGGCGCTTGCATGTAGTAAGTTTTACTGTCCTGCATTTTTTTCCACTGAATTTTATGTATGTCTGCTTATCAATAAAGCTATAACTGCTGCTGTCGATGTTAAATGTATGTGTTGAAAATATTTTTTATCTAACATTAAGCTAGCGCTGCTATCATTTGTCCTATATTAAGCGTTTGTTTGTCAGATAGCATTATACACTTGGCTTAATGATTCTTTGCAACTATGTGCCCTTAGATATGTTCTACAACTGCTTGTGTTTGCTTGCTGTGTATAACAATCTGTTATTTTAGTAAAGCTCTTACTTTTTAATTGATTGTATAATCAGCGCCGACCATGTATGTTTATTCATAATTAAGCAGACTAATGTTTAATGTTAATTCCCTCTAGCTCACTGCCCTTATTAGATTTATCTTTATATTTCATTGTTGTGTGCATTTCACTCCAGTTCCTGTGGACATTACTGACGGGTCAATGATACATTGTGCTGTACCTCCGGAACTGCTATCACAGTACCGGCCATTGTCGCCGCACTTTTCCTTTAATTTATTTGTACTCAAACAATCAGCCACTGCTGCCGCTCTTTACCTATAACAATTTTTTAAGGATATCATATGCTTTGCTAATTTAATTCTAAAAGACTGCCCTTAGGCATAAACTAGGATATCCTTATTGGCCCAACACAGTCAGCGTTGTGCACATGGAACGCACTAAGCACTTTGATTCCCTGAACCAACTAATTGCACTCCTATACTCAAGGGAAACATTGTGGAATTACTGAGATTGCTGCGTCTGCTTACACATATTGCTAAACAGCATCTCTGTTTATAGATTCCTGTAGAAAGAATCACTTGGCAGGAACCTCCAATATTTCTTTGTTCTACATAACCTAAAGTGTATTGCCAGGCCACTAGTCCTTACCAAACAAGTTAGCACTCTGCACGAAGTACGTTATATACATTACAATACCCCTGTAGCTCTGGGGATTGTATAGGATTACCTCACATTACATAAAATGGACCTGGCTTACATACTGCTAATGCTGGCCTTATTTTCAACTGTTGAAGTGGCGTATCTATGAAATACGCATTTATTTCCTTAGGTTGTTGCTATACCAACTAACCATACAGTATTACTGTTTTTGTACTGTATATATGTTCAACTCAAATGGACATATTGTCTGCCTAAGGTTTTAGAAAGTTTAAAGTATTTTATTCTTTTATATCAACACTTTGTAACTGAATTTTTATAGAGCTTTTAGAACCATTTTTAGTGGTACAGTCTTTATGCTAATGTTTTTAGAAAATATTTCAGAAAATTTAAAAGTATTCTATCCTTTTGTATTAACTGTTTGTATCTGAATTTTTAGTAGAGCTTTTAGAATCATTTTAGTGCTATAGTCTTTATGAACCTTTATATGTTTGATACAAATTATGTTTTGCTTTATGTAAAGGAACTAGTACTTTTTACAGCATTATAATTTTCTTGTTTTAACTCTAAATAATTTGTGACTGTATACCTATTCTTCTTGATTATAACTCCTAGTTTTTACTTACCTCATATCCTCTGTCTTTCTAATATATACAAGCCTTGTGAACCTGTGTCTTCAGAACCTACAAATTTGCAAACCCCCCTTGGATAGTCTCTGGAAACTAGTGTGGACTCTAAAAATACCACCTGCTCCCTGAGAGCCAGCCTTTTTAAAATCAGAGAATGTATGTACTGTCAACAATACCTCACATTTTACCATTACTTATAGCTAAAGAGCCTGTTATACTAGCCAAGTCTCCCTTTACAGATAGCCAGCAGCCTATAACCTACTAAACTTCTTCTCTCTCCTGAAGTTTCCAACTAATTAACTCCTTGACGTGCTCTACTCACCTGGGTGTCTTACGTCTCCCTACCTCCCCTGGCCTGTAGCCTACCCCCTCCAATACAAAGGATCTGTAGCAATCTATTTCCTGGCCACTAGATGGCGCCTTACCCCTACTGCTCAGTATCTCCACCACAAAAGCCTCATTACTTAACCTCCTATCTCAATTCACTTATTTGCCTTTTCTCTAGCCTCATCCCCTCTGTCATTTTCTACATCTTCCTACCCTCATAACAGTGTTAATTAACTCAATCCTACTTTTCTTATATGCATTTGTACCTTACACTACCCTGATAAATTAATCTTGCCTAGAAGCACCCTACATTCCCCTGGTAAATTACTTCTGCATTCTCTAACTCCTCACTCACCTGCTGTTCACTCTCATTTTTCTGATTGTCTTCCTTGCTTCTACACTCTTTTGTCTTAGCTATCTAATTGTCCTCCTGCCCCCACTTAGTTTTCTTTTCCCTGGTATCTCTTCCTCTCCTAAAGTGTAGACTCCCCTCCACTGCATTACTCTTCCTTGCTTGTTACTACCAGTACCGTACTACCCTCATCCTTCTCCTATATCTACAACTCTGTGCCCCTCCTCTCTCTCATAACCTTTCCTCCTTTATTACAAGTGTAATTTTTCCATTCTCGCGGCTTCTGCCCCACACCTTTATGTATGAGTCACTCTCCTTCCCTTCTGCCCTCGTGCCTTTTATAACCTTATAAATATACCCCTCAATCTGGGACGCCATCTTTTCCTCCCTAACTATCTAACTGGCTGCTGTGCGTTTCTGTTTGGGCGCTTGCATGTAGTAAGTTTTACTGTCCTGCATTTTTTTCCACTAAATTTTGTGTATGTCTGCTTATAACTAAAGCTATAACTGCTGCTGTCAATGTTAAATGTATGTGTTGAAAATATTTTTTATCTAACATTAAGCTAGCGCTGCTATCATTTGTCCTATATTAAGCTTTTGTTTGTCGGATAGCATTATACGCTTGGCTTAATGATTCTTTGCAACTATGTGCCCTTAGATATGTTCTACAACTGCTTGTGTTTGCTTGCTGTGTATAGCAATCTGTTATTTTAGTAAAGCTCTTACTTTTTACTTGATTGTATAATCAGCGCCGACCATGTATGTTTATACATAATTAAGCTGACTACTGTTTAATGTTAATTCCCTCTAGCTCACTGCCCTTATTAGATTTATCTTTATATTTCATCGTTGTGTGCATTTCACTCCAGTTCCTGTGGACATTACTGACGGGTCAATGATACATTGTGCTGTACCTCTGGAACTGCTATCACAGTACCGGCCATTGTCGCCACACTTTTCCTTTAATTTATTTGAACTCAAACAATCAGCCACTGCTGCCGCTCTTTACCTATAACAATTTTTTAAGGATATCGTATGCTTTGCTAATTTTATTCTAAAAGACTGCCCTTAGGCATAAACTAGGATATCCTTATTGGCCCAACACAGTCAGCGTTGTGCACGTGGAACGCACTAAGCGCTTTGATTCCCTGAACCAACTAATTGCACTCCTATACTCGAGGGAAACATTGTGGAATTACTGAGACTGCTGTGTCTGCTTACACATATTGCTAAACAGCATCTCTGTTTATAGATTCCTGTAGAAAGAATCACTTGGCAGGAACCTCCAATATTTCTTGATTCTACATAACCTAACATGTATTGCCAGGCCACTAATCCTTACCAAACAAGTTAGCGCTCTGCAAGAAGTACATTATATGTGTTCCAATACCCCTGTAGCTCTGGGAATTGTATCGGATTACCTCACATTACATAAAATGGACCTGGCTCACATACTGCTAATGCTGGCCTTACTTTCAACTGCTAAGTGGCATATCTATGAAATACGCATTTATTTCCTTAGGTTGCTGCTATACCAACTAACCATACAGTATGACTGTTTTTGTACTGTATATATGTTCAACTCAAATGGACATATTGTCTGCCTAAGGTTTTAGAAAATTTAAAGTATTTTATTCTTTTGTATCAACACTTTGTAATTGAATTTTTATAGAGCTTTTAGAACCATTTTTAGTGGTACAGTCTTTATGCTAATGTTTTTAGAAAATATTTCAGAAAATTTAAAAGTATTCTATCCTTTTGTATTAACTGTTTGTATCTGAATTTTTAGTAGAGCTTTTAGAATCATTTTAGTGCTATAGTCTTTATGAACCTTTATATGTTTGATACAAATGATGTTTTGCTTTATGTAAAAGAACTAGTACTTTTTACAGCATTATAATTTTCTTGTTTTAACTCTAAATAATTTGTGACTGTATACCTATTCTTCTTGACTATAACTCCTAGTTTTTACTTACCTCATCTCTTCTGTCTTTCTAATATATACTAGCCTTGTGAACCTGTGCCTTCAGAACCTACAAATTTGCAAACCCCCCTTGGATAGTGTCTGGAAACTAGCGTGGACTCTGAAAATACCACCTGCTCCCTGAGAGCCAGCCTTTTTAAAATCAGAGAACGTATGTACTGTCAACAATCAGGAGAGGCCTTAGGTCAACTGGTGCCCTAGGCAAAAGGGCACCAAGGCACCCCCCACCACACCACCCAGTGCCCCCATCCTGGTCTACCTACACCCAATAAATATTGGAAAAGTGCCCCTACTAAAGCGGCACCCTAGGCGGCCGCATATTTGGCCTATGCCTAAGGCCGGCTATGTCAACAATACCTGACTTTTTACCATTACTTATAGCTAAAGAGCCTGTTATACTAGCCAAGTCTCCCTTTACAGATAGCCAGCAGCCTATAACCTACTAAACTTCTTCTCTCTCCTGAAGTTTCCACCTAATTAACTCCTTGACGTGCTCTACTCACCTGGGTGTCTTACATCTCCCTACCTCCCCTGGCCTGTAGCCTACCCCCTCCAATACAAAGGATCTGTAGCAATCTATTTCCTGGCCACTAGGTGGTGCCTTACCCCTACTGCTCAGTATCTCCACCACAAAAGCCTCATTACTTAACCTCCTATCTCAATTCACTTATTTGTCTTTTCTCTAGCCTCATCCCCTCTCTGTCATTTTCTACATCTTCCTACCCTCATAACAGTGTTAATTAACTCAATCCTACTTTTCTTATATGCATTTGTATCTTACACTACCCTGATAAATTAATCTTGCCTAGAAGCACCCTACATTCCCCTGGTAAATTACTTCTACATTCTCTAACTTCTCACTCACCTGCTGTTCACTCTCATTTTTCTGATTGTCTTCCTTGCTTCGACACTCTTTTGTCTTAGCTATCTAATTGTCCTCCTGCCCCCACTTAGTTTTCTTTTCCCTGGTATCTCTTCCTCTCCTAAAGTGTAGACTCCCCTCCACTGCATTACTCTTCCTTGCTTGTTACTACCAGTACCATACTATCCTCATCCTTCTCCTATATCAACAACTCTGTGCCCCTCCTCTCTCTCACAACCTTTCCTCCTTTATTACAAGTGTAATTTTTCCATTCTCGTGGCTTCTGCCCCTCACCTTTATGTATGAGTCACTCCCCTTCCCTTCTGCCCTCGCAACTTTTATAACCTTATAAATATACCCCTCAATCTGGGATGCCATCTTTTCCGCCCTAACTATCTAACTGGCTGCTGTGCGTTTCTGTTTGGGCGCTTGCATGTAGTAAGTTTTACTGTCCTGCATTTTTTTCCACTGAATTTTATGTATGTCTGCTTATCACTAAAGCTATAACTGCTGCTGTCGATGTTAAATGTATGTGTTGAAAATATTTTTTATCTAACATTAAGCTAGTGCTGCTATCATTTGTCCTATATTAAGCGTTTGTTTGTCAGATAGCATTATACGCTTGGCTTAATGATTCTTTGCAACTATGTGCCCTTAGATATGTTCTACAACTGCTTGTGTTTGCTTGCTGTGTATAGCAATCTGTTATTTTAGTAAAGCTCTTACTTTTTACTTGATTGTATAATCAGCGCCGACCATGTCTGTTTATACATAATTAAGCTGACTACTGTTTAATGTTAATTCCCTCTAGCTCACTGCCCTTATTAGATTTATCTTTATATTTCATCGTTCTGTACATTTCACTCCAGTTCCTGTGGGCATTACTGACGGGTCAATGATACATTGTGCTGTACCTCCGGAACTGCTATCACAGTACCGGCCATTGTCACCGCACTTTTCCTTTAATTTATTTGTACTCAAACAATCAGCCACTGCTGCCGCTCTTTACCTATAACAATTTTTTAAGGATATTGTATGCTTTGCTAATTTAATTCTAAAAGACTGCCCTTAGGCATAAACTAGGATATCCTTATTGGCCCAACACAGTCAGCGTTGTGCACGTGGAACGCACTAAGCGCTTTGATTCCCTGAACCAACTAATTGCACTCCTGTATTCGAGGGAAAGATTGTGGAATTACTGAGACTGCTGTGTCTGCTTACACATATTGCTAAACAGCATCTCTGTTTATACATTCCTGTAGAAAAAATCACTTGGCAGGAACCTCCAATATTTCTTTATTCTTCATAACCTAACATGTATTGCCAGGCCACTAGTCCTTACCAAACAAGTTAGCGCTCTGCACAAAGTACGTTACATGTGTTCCAATACCCCTGTAGCTCTGGGGATTGTATCGGATTACCTCACATTACATAAAACGGACCTGGCTCACATTCTGCTAATGCTGGCCTTACTTTCAACTGTTAAGTGGTGTATCTATGAAATACGCATTTATTTCCTTAGGTTGCTGCTATACCAACTAACCATACAGTTTGACTGTTTTTGTACTGTATATATGTTCAACTCAAATGGACATATTGTCTGCCTAAGGTTTTAGAAAATTTAAAGTATTTTATTCTTTTGTATCAACACTTTGTAATTGAATTTTTATAGAGCTTTTAGAACCATTTTTAGTGGTACAGTCTTTATGCTAATGTTTTTAGAAAATATTTCAGAAAATTTAAAAGTATTCTATCCTTTTGTATTAACTGTTTGTATCTGAATTTTTAGTAGAGCTTTTAGAATCATTTTAGTGCTATAGTCTTTATGAACCTTTATATGTTTGATACAAATGATGTTTTGCTTTATGTAAAGGAACTAGCACTTTTTACAGCATTATAATTTTCTTGTTTTAACTCTAAATAATTTGTGACTGTATACCTATTCTTCTTGACTATAACTCCTAGTTTTTACTTACCTCATCTCCTCTGTCTTTCTAATATATACTAGCCTTGTGAATCTGTGCCTTCAGAACCTACAAATTTGCAAACCCCCCTTGGATATTCTCTGGAAACTTGCGTGGACTCTGAAAATATCACCTGCTTCCTGAGAGCCAGCCTTTTTAAAATCAGAGAACGTATGTACTGTCAACAATACCTGACTTTTTACCATTACTTATAGCTAAAGAGCCTGTTATACTAGCCAAGTCTCCCTTTACAGATAGCCAGCAGCCTATAACCTACTAAACTTCTTCTCTCTCCTGAAGTTTCCACTTAATTAACTCCTTGACGTGCTCTACTCACCTGGGTATCTTACGTCTCCCTACCTCCCCTGGCCTGTAGCCTACCCCCTCCAATACAAAGGATCTGCAGCAATATATTTCCTGGCCACTAGGTGGCGCCTTACCCCTACTGCTCAGTATCTCCACCACAAAAGCCTCATTACGTAACCTCCTATCTCAATTCACTTATTTGTCTTTTCTCTAGCCTCATCCCCTCTCTGTCATTTTCTACATCTTCCTACCCTCATAACAGTGTTAATTAACTCAATCCTACTTTTCTTATATGCATTTGTACCTTACACTACCCTGATAAATTAATCTTGCCTAGAAGCACCCTACATTCAACTGGTAAATTACTTCTACATTCTCTAACTCCTCACTCACCTGCTGTTCACTCTCATTTTTCTGATTGTCTTCCTTGCTTCTATACTCTTTTGTCTCTACCCGCTCCGTTCGCCCTTTGGGCTCACTCCGCTCCCCTACCCTACCCCCAAATTCCACCCACTCCCAGTGCTCCTACTTAAATAGCACTCATGACCACACCCATTTCTTAACCACCCAATCACATCCATCCCTATCATCCAATCACCTAAATAGTTATAATTCTTACCACACCCACTAATTAACTTTACCTTCATCCTACCTCCTCACTTCATCCAAAGAGACTCCTCCTTTACCACAGCTATAACCTACCCTTTTACCTCTAACAAACCTCCATTCCTCAAAAATGGGAACATCTATCCCCTCACAACTAAAACCACTTATCTGCATTTTATTTACCTCCTGGCTCATCACTACCTACCTCTTAACCTTTTATGAATACCCACTCTACTCCACTCTTCCTTATTCACCCAAACATACCTCTTCACCTATATCATCTGTGACTCCTACCTTCTCTAACCAAACTACTCAACCCAAATACCCTCTAGCTAAATACCACAGACTAGAACATTTAAAGTTAAGCAAACCAAAATCTCGGAAACTTCTAGACTCCTTTCAAAAACTTCTCCACTTAAAAGATTATAGACTCCTTCACTTATTGATGGATGGAGATATTAATCCTAACCCAGGGCCACATCATACCAGTTCCAAGTACCACAAAAAACAAGACAATTCTACTTCCTCTTCACCCACTAAATCTACAAACTGTCTCTATATTGCTCATCTGAACATACAGAGTATTTGTAATAAAACCACTCAAGTTCATGCCCTTCTAGAAACCCAACAATTCGATATCTTATGTCTAACCGAAACATGGCTAAAGCCAACCATCAAAGACAATGAAATCACCCCACCTGGGTATAATATTATTAGACTAGATCGTACTTCAAAAAAGGGTGGAGGTGTTGCAATTCTCTATAAAGCACATTTGCAAATTAATATTTTAGACCATACTCTTATCCCTGATAATCATGCTGAAATTCTTAGCTCTAAACTTCAAATCAACAGTACAAAAGCCTTATACATTACATGTATCTACCTTCCCCCAGGTAACAACATCAATACACTAGAATGTATCCCCAGCTCACTTGCCAACTCCCTCCCTCAAGAAACACTAGTCCTAGGTGATTTCAACATTGATTGGCTTTCCTGCAATACTACAAACCCTACCTCCTATATTAACCTTCATGGCTTTACACAACTAATAAATAGTCCTACCAGAACTAATAAAACCAGCAATAAAGAAACCATCTTAGACTGGATCCTTACAAATACTCCTCAACAAACCTATCAATTAAGTACTCTCCCTGATGCCCTAAGTGACCACTCACTTATTTATGTTACTAGGCATAGAACCAACCTAAGACTACCTACCACATATAGAACACTACGTTCAAAAAAACATTTTAACTCTGACGAATTTATAGCTGTATTATCACAATGTAACTGGTCCCCTCTAAAAAATCTCCCTCTTAATGAAGCTGTAGAATATTTTAATTCCACATTCTTATCTATCCTGGATCATTATGCCCCAAGTCACACCATCAGAACCAAAGCTAAAGCAGCACCCTGGCTAACCAATAACACCAAGCAAAAAATTATCCTCAGAAACAAATTGTGGTCTAAATGGTGTACCACTAAAAATGTAACTGACCACCAAAACTTCAAAGAACTTAGAAACAGTACTAAAAAAGCTATCCTACTAGACAAAAGGAACTATTACCTTCAATTACAACAAACCACCAAAAAGGATCCAAAAAAAATCTGGACCAGCATCAATATTCTCTTATCCCCTGGCCAGTCTATCACACCTAACCCACAGGACTGCAACCCAGAGAATCTTATACAAACAGCTAACAACTTTAACTTATTCTTTACTAATACTATTCAAACTCTAGCCAGTCATCTCTCTCCTGACACCTCTAAGCTACTCTCACCTTCCCTAAATCACCCTCCTTCCTTTCACCTTCAACCCATACCTACCTCCTATATCTTATCATTGCTCCAAAAACTAAAACCATCTACTCCTTCTGCAGTCAAGCTTCCTGCTGAATTCTTGAAAATATCTGCCAAAGTTATTGCCTACCCCATCTCTATCCTGATAAATAGATCCTTAAACAAAGGTATTTTCCCCTCTATCTGGAAAATATCTCACATCATCCCACTTCACAAAGGTGGCAAGTCTAATGACTTCTCTAACTTTCGTCCTATAGTTCTCCTATCTCCAATAGTTAAAATCATGGAAAAATGTATCCATAAGCAACTACTGAATCACCTTCTGAAAAACAACCTACTTGCAAACTGTCAGCATGGTTTTAGACCCTCCCAAAGTACTACCACTGCTCTTCTCTCCTTTACCAACTCCATTAACTTTAACCGAAACAATAATTACCTTTCATCCTCTATCTTCATAGACTTATCAAAAGCTTTTGACATGGTAAACCATAAACTTCTTCTGCACATACTAAAATATCTCTCACTTGATCCTCTTTCATTAACATGGTTTACATCCTACCTAGAAGACAGCCAACAAGCAGTTCTTTGGAAAAATGCACTATCCAACCTCCTCCCTATCTCTCTAGGAGTACCTCAGGGCTCTATCTTAGGCCCCCTTCTATTTTCCATCTTTATTAATGACCTCCAAGTAGCTATCCCACATACAACCTGCATACAATATGCAGACGACTCTACTATTATCTGCACTGCTAAGTCACAAACTGAACTATAGTCAATCACTCAAAAAGCTTTTACCACTGTTGAACAATGGTTCTCTAATCGCTGCCTACTCCTTAATCCTAAGAAAACCAAATTACTATTATTCTCACCTTCCCGTAGATCTACCCCACTAAACTTCACTATTTCTGCCACAGATAGCACTCTCATCTCTCCTGACTCAACAACCAAACTATTAGGTATTACTATTGATTATAATCTCACCTTTGACACTCACATCAATAACACAATAAAATTAGTTAATAAAAAAATTGGATCCCTTTATAGAATAAAACCCTTCCTTTCACCTGAAGCAAGGACCACCTTAGCCAGATCACACCTAATCTCTACCCTTCTATATGCTTCCCCCATATACACTAATCTCTCCAAAAACAACCTCAATAAATTAGCAACATCTTTCCATAATATTGCTCAATTTGCCACAGGATCCCCTTACAAAACCCACCACTGTCTGAACCTAAGAAATCTAGGATGGTTGGAATTTCAGAACCTACTTACACTGCAACAACTCATAATAGCTCATAAGATCCTATACCAACCAACCAAAACACCTATACTCTCTAGCCTCATCTCACCATACAATAACCTGAAACATTTACGCTCTTCCAACAAACTATGGATAAATATAACCAAACCCAATAATTCTGCAGGTGACTGTCTCTTTTCCAGCTCAGTTGGCAAAATATGGAATAAACTTCCCTCAGAAATCCTTTCTTTGTCCTCTCTTCCGCTTTTTAAAACACAGCTAAAAATTCATCTCAACAAACACTGGCTATGCTCTTGCACTAACCCTGATTAACTGTTTTTCCACCGCCCCACCTTTTCTTCTGCCAAACTTCCTATAATCTATGCCTCTCTGTAACATTGATAGCTCTACCTCTATTACATTTGAGGCTTATGTATTTCACTGTGTGTTGCAAAAAAAAAAAAAAAACAATTTTTTCCACTTTATATGATTGGTGTATTTTCTATGTATTTGACTATTTTCATGTACTACCTCTATTCAATTGTCCTGTTTTAGCATTAATTATGCTGTACCTATCTTTGCCTTTGTCTATTGTCTATGGTACCTAACTTTTTGGAGCTTTTCTCCCCGGGCCTCTACTGAAAATGGACATATATCCAGCTAGACTAGCCCGGTCAACAAATGTAAAATAAAAATAAACATTGGGGAGGGGAAATGGAAAGGGTCATAGGTGGGCCATACAAAAGAATAGAGTAAAGACAAATAAAAAAATATGTTAACTGCATGTGCAAATACTTAAAGGAAAACTCCACCTTTTGCTACAATTTCAGTCATCTTTTAGGTTACTTTACTCCCAACAGTATGATTCCAGTATTATGTAGCTACCAGAAACCTGCTTGTACTTTATAAAACTTTCATTTCCTTGTCTTGAAATCAAAGGAAGGGAAAGACCATCCATTTTTTTAACCGTAATTTCTCACATAGTTTGCAGTGGAATTTGTGTACAACTGCATGATATACCACAGACACAGAGAAAATTGTAGCTGATGTCAGACCGCAGTTACAAAAAAGACAGAGGTGTGAAACTGTTTTCCGTTGTCTTTATTGCAGAGAGAAAGAAAACTTACACTGATTCACAGCTCTTCATATGTAGCCATGTCTTTCATAGCAAAACAGAGCAATTAGATCAGTCAATGGTCAGTGGCGGCTGGTGAGCTCAAATCAAAGGGGGGGGGCTGCAGGAGACAGCTGAATGATGGGGCCAATGAGAAGGGGTGTGGCCAACTAAAAAGGGGTGGGGCTATGCTAACAACTGCAAAAACTGGGACTTTAATTAAATATGTTGACCTGGGTGCCAAACTGTCATTATGAGAGTCCAATCAAGACAAAATTAAGTATAGAAGAAAAAAATATTTCAGTGCATTGGCTATATGACAACTTAATATTTAGATGGAAACAAAAAGGATGTGAGGCATGAAAAAAGAAATTACTTTTTAAATACATTACTGGAATGCCAGTCAAAATCAAGTATAATAAACAAGCAGCACTCAATTCAAATCACTTCTCCTTCCAGCGCAATACTAATTATAACTTATATTCAGCTTTATAAAAGTACCAAGTAACATGCTGAAAGTAGCAATTTCTGTGACACCCCCACATGTAAAAATGTTTCTTAGACAGAAAATACCTGCTGCCTGTCTAACAGCTATCTACTTGTTTCATTGGGAAAACATGATCAATGTAAAAAATGAACAGCAAACAAGAAACAAGTTCAAGATAAATTGCTTAATGGATTACTGCACAGGTTATGGACTACACATGATAGATTGGCATTCTGTTTAGTTTACGGCTAAAACCTGCAAAGATGACTGCAAGTCTCCAACAAATGTAATGAGCTTCTGAAAATACTGTAATCCTGTCCTTTATTACAAATACTGTCATATGCATTTCAATACCTAAGGCTTATGTGCAATCTAGTTATGTAAATATTCTCTGCATGGCAACAACAAAAAGGCTTTCAATGTTGGTAATTCTTTAACAGTATGCTTATTAAAGCTTACTTGCATCATACAATCTCAGACAAGCTTACCTGATGGTCATTAAAGCATTGCTATTTAAACACAGAGCAACAGGCTCTGCAACATCATGCATTTTCTGAATAAGAAGCATAAATCAACAGTATAAAAATATGACTGAAAACCAGAACATTCTGCAAAATCAAGTACAGATGAAAAGCCACTGTAGTACCTGTGTCTACCTTGGATAGGAGGATATTCTGCACACTTACACTGCATAACTACTTCTTGCCTTGCTTGGACACATCCAGAGTCATTATATGGAGGAGTGGGGTGAGACAACTATGTCACAATTTGAAATGTCTCTGGCTGACAGAGATGGCCCTGATACATTAGTTATACCTCTCAACCTCAGAGCAAGAAATCTGGACAAAGCCATAAATGGAAGTGGGACAAAGGCCCCAAAAATGACAATTTTTAAATATTGCTCTTATAAACATAGAAATATAATAAAATAGTAAGTATTGCATTAGTATGAATTTTCTGAAGGATGTGAAATCTGAAACTGAAATGTTTGTCATTATTTTCTAACTTCAATCTTTAATTATTTGCCACAAATTTTCCAGAAAACTACAGCCACACAATACAGCTGAGAACCTGTCAAAGAAGGGACACATTTTTATTATTAGTACTGTTAACTTGAGCAGCTGACAAAATAAGAGAATCTACATGCATTTCTGAAATTAAAAGTAATCTATTACCCTGATCATTACAATTATTTATTAATAGTAAACCCTCCACGCTTTCTTCCAAATTTGTCATTTTGCAGAGGGATTATCAGAGGAGAGCAACATTTTGAGCCACAATCAGGGACAGTTGAGAGGTTTGGATATACATAATTCTATAAAGCGATTTATTTGCTTGTACCTCTCAACCTCTTAATGCAGGAAATCTGGACAAGGCCAAATATATTGGGGGAACATACAGACAGTAATAAAAATTGCTCTTGTGTAAACTTAGACAGTTGACAGAGTAACAAGTCTTGCTTTAGCATCCATTTTAAAGATATGAGGTCTGAAACTCAATCTCTGTCAATATTTAGTGACTTCATTCCTAAATGATTTGCCAGAAAACCACACATGTTATGAGGAACAAACAAAATAAGAAACAGAACTCTATTCATTCTGTAAAAATCTGGACAGTTGAGAGGTATGTTTCAGCCGGGGCTGAGTTTACCACCCCCTACAATATCATGGTTGAATGGGGCTTCCCTCCTGCAGCTATTCCAATGTTCCATTACTTGGCTATTTCACCCCATTTACCATAAACACTGTAATGTGCATACTGCTTTACTTCTATGATAATTTGGATTTTATTTAAAAGTTTTATTTTACATTTTACAGCACAAACACTAATAGACATCTGCTAAACAAAGCAACGCAGTTTCACAATAAAAATAGACTTAGCATTAAAACTTCTCTGCTCTTGAAACTCACATTAATTGAAACAGCATCAGAACCCACACTCATAGAAAATACATCTGGCCGGTGGCAGATAAAGAGTAACTTTAGTCTGTTTTCAAACCATAGGCCCCTTGCACAAGAAATATACATGTGTTCTTTGATATGCCTTCTTGATTGTATTAAATTATATTCCTTGCATAATACAGTACAGTTGTTAGAGGATATTTTAAATTTATTGTTTTGAACATTTTTCCAGTAAACACTGAAACAAAATGCATGCACCAATAATGACAAAACTGCCCAATTCAGAACATTTCCATCATAAAAATCTACTAAACCTTCTACAATCCACCAGTATCAGTAAATATGCACAATCTATGGAGAAGTGAAAGTCATCTAAATAATTCCACATTATAGAGATCTGTAACTAATGAAGAGGTTGCTGCTAGCACACAACTTTATATTCATTGTTTCATCTACAAATAAAGTGTCTGTTGCTCTTGAGGAATAAATTGCCTATGCTACATTTAAAAAAATATAAGCTAGTAATATTGCAATAGGGAATGGATGGCAAACTGATAACAGGTTCATTGCTGCTAGGTATCTCCACCAAAGAGGCCATTCTCAGGACTGCAGCATCAACTCCCTTTAAAAGTACAACACAGTACAGTATTGTTAATGCATCTATATACTGTGGGAGTAGAATCCACAGTCTTCTGCATCAAACGCAAGTACAC
>NC_056737.1:1444970164-1445205164 GCF_019279795.1 Protopterus annectens
ATACACAAATACACATAGACACTTACATATGCACACAGAAAAATACCACATAAAAAGAGGTGACTGCCCAAGTAATACATAAAGGAAGTTGTAAGTGAAATCACGTGCCTCAACTTGTGCTTACCAAAAAATTATTTTAAAGCACTTTCACCCATTCTCTCTCTTCAGATATATATATATATATATATATATATATATATATATATATATATATATATATATATATATATATATATATATATATATACACACACACACACACACACACATATATCTATATATATATATATATATATATATATATATATATATAAATATATATATATATATATATATATATGGATCTACTTCTGTTCTTCAAAAACACACTTTATCAAAGAACAGACAGCTGAACCCACTTTAGCGAAAGTGCATTTAAATGAAATGAAAATGCACTTCTGGAAACAGTTTATTGAACAACAAAATTAAAAAAAAAAAAAATACTGGAAATACATTTTTGGCCTGCACCCCCCCACACCTCCTGCCACTTATATATACTAACTCCGAGATCACATTACAGTGGGGAAAATGGTATATTTCCTTATCACCACTGAACTGCGGTCTATAACAATATGGTCTCTCAACATTATAATCTCCCCTCCTGTAAAACGCTCAATAGCAAATACAAATGAACTCACCTGTAGTACCACAGGATACCAGTACCACTAACTGTGCTTTATTAAATTGTTGTTCATGGAACCTTTTGCTGTGAGGCAACAATACTATCTGCTGTGCCACTCTGCCTCCCCTAAAGAATTAGGTCCACTCTCCTGAACCTAGTAAACTTCTACAAAAAACATACATATGCTATGGATAGTGGCTTGCCGGTGTACACTGCTTTTTTGCCCTGGCCAGGGCTTTTTGACACTGTCTCCTGCGGTGGTTTTATTGAATGGTTAAACAAACTTAATGTAAACCTCTGCAAGATCCACAGGAAAGCAAACTCGCTATCTAACAGACTCCAAATAGTGAAAGTTAGTGGTATCCTCTCTGAACATAAATTATGTAGGGGAATACCACAGGGGTCAGTGCTGATCTCCCTGTTGTTTGACATTTGTTTTGTACCCAATATCTCTGAAGTGTGGTTGACCAAGTTTGCTGATGATAGCAATCTGTGCACTACTGTCTGCTCATATATTAATACAAACTGTTCAAAAAGGGCAGAAATAGCCATACATGTGGTGTACTGAAACATTTTCAAGATAAATTCAAAATACTAGCATTCACCAGGAAAGCTATTTCCAAGTTATGTATCATTAGTTGCACTCCTATTCACACAGATACAGTCACAAAAGACCCGGATCCTTATGTGGGCAAATCTCTCTCATTTGATCATCATGTTTTTTCTACTGTAGTCAGGAAGTCCTTCTATCTGTCCCAGTAAATTTTCAAGGGAATATCTTAAACAGTAATGAAGTAGACAAGTTCAGGCAGAAGCTTGTAGATGAGAAGCATTTTTGAATAAATCAAAATGATATAGAAAAAGTCTTTCTTGATTTTAAAGTAGAAAAGAGTAGTGAATCTGATAACATCTGTGGATGAGTGTTAAAAACGTGTGCTAGAGAGTTAGGCCCAAAATTTCATTGTATTTTTGAGAAGTCATTACAGATGCAACATATGCCTTTATTATGGAAAGATGCGGTAATAGTTTTGATTCCTAAATCTAAGTGCCTGAAGATTTTAAATGATTTTAGACAAATAGTCCTTACTGCAATAGTTATGAAAGTTTTTGAAAAACTGGTAAAAGCAAAGATTTTAAAGTAGGTCGAACATATGCTTGATCCTTTGCAGTTTGCATATAGGACACACAGAGGTGTGGAAGATGCAACAATCACCTTACTTAATTTCCTTGTTAAACATTTAGAAAGTGAAGGGTTACATATTAGACTTTTGTTTATCGATTTTTCATCTGCTTTTAATACTATTCAACCACATGTATTAATAAATAGGTTATAAGAACAGTTTGACCTAGGTTATAACCTTATGGGTTGCATTTTGGATTTTTCATTTAACAGAACAGAGTAAGAGTAAATAAAACCTTATCAAATCAGGTTTATTGTTCGACTAGAGCACCATAATGGTGTGTGTTGTCTGCCCTTTTGTTTATTTTGAACACAAATACCTGTAGAAGTATACATGAAAATAGAACAATTTTAAAATATGCAGCTGATACTGTCATAGTTAGTTAGCTCAAAAAATGAAGAGGTGAGTCATGATCCAGTTAATAAAGATTTTGTAAAGTGGTGTGAAGATTCTCATTTATTTATTTATTTATTTTATTTTACATTTGCTAACTGGGATGGTCTGACTGAACAAGGTCCATTTTCAGTGGAGGCCCAGGGAGAAAATCTCCACATATGAAAAAAAGTTGACTTTATACAACAATGCAGAAAATATCCTAGCAGTATTACTGTGGCTGTTCATTTATATCCAGAAAAGTTTTTCATATACACCTTCAGAGTTTACAATAAAGATTATGCAAGGAACAATAAAGATCATACCAAGAAGAAATGAGTTTAAGGTAAAACATCTTATGCATTCAAAGGGTATGATAAAATAGGAGAAATGTGGGAGAAGATGTAAGCACAGATATTTCAATTATGTAATACATGGACACAGCTATCTATCTTCAGATAAATATTTCACAGACCAAAGATACAGTAATAGATTTTAGGAAACATGTTCATGGCTTTGATACACCAATTATAAAAAATCAGATCATTGAATATGTGCAGTCTTATAATTATTTAGGAACTATTATCGATTCAAAGTTGAATTTTGATGAAAATTGCATAATGGTATATAAGAAAGGACATTAACGACTGTTCTGTTTGCAAAAACTGTCACAATCACATATAGACAAACGTGTTATGGTTTTGTTTTACTGTGCTTTCATTGAATCAGTTTTGTTTTTTCATCTAGTAGCTTGGTATGGATATTTGTTTATGAAAAATAGGAATTAATTAAATCAGATTGTAAAGTGGTCTAGCAAATTGATTGGCAAACAACAAATGTGTCTTACATCTTTATATTTAAAACAGAAAGAATAACTAATTCAATTGTAAAAGATGTGTCACACTCATTATGTTGTGAATTTAAATTACTTTCATTAGGAAAATTGTGTATGTTTCCAGGATGTAAAGCAAAAAGACAGAAGACTAGCTTTGTTCCATCAGCAATTATATGTATGAATAATAAGAATATTGCATCTTAAAAGATGGTTTAAAATCTTAATACATCCTTAATTTTAGCACCTTAGCACTTTTGCACGTTTTTGTTTTAAATTGAGTGCAATACTATCTGAGTCAAAAAAATAGAATGTTGAAGAATCTGCAATATATATCGGAGACTGGTTTTTCTTTTCTTTTTTTTCCTTTTTTTTTAATGGGTGTTAAATTCTAAATGTGTGTTGTTATGTTCATTGTCATGTTTTTTTCATTATTGTATTTATTGTATATTTATGTGAATGATGAATGCTATGTCTGGACTAACACTTAATCTTGTGACTACCACTGTACTCACTCTTATCAGAACCGATATCAAAAACAATGCTCCCTTTCAGATTTACAAATCCAAATATACCATTCATTTGAAATGGCCCCAACCATTTTTCCCCCTAAAAAAATTAAAGGCCTTAATTTTTTCATCTATCCTAACAGATCAGCATGACTTTTCTCACATCTAAAATCCAGTGTTATGAATTGACACATGCCTCACTTTTTAAACCAAGAGCCAATCCTTTTTGACCTTCTATTTCTTCATAAAACAAATTTCCCTTCAAATACATGTACTAGAGACCTAAACTGGCACCAACAAATAAACAAGACTCATTGGAGGGATAAGTTCTTAATACAACATATTTCCAGCCTCTATATGTTACCTCTACATTTCATGCAAAGTACTATTTTATCTATCTTTAAGGCTTGTCCTAATGATTGGATTGGTAGACATAAATTTACACTATAGTAATCATGGACAGTCTTGCTTGATTTGTGAAATGGACACTATGAAGTACTTGGAAAGGGTGATAAATGTGTCTGCTTAAAGATGTGCAAGGGTAGACCTCTTATGGCCCTGTGACTGTTTTCCTGGTATTGTTCCTATGTTCCCAATGTAGTTAAACATGTTTCATAATTGTCCTTTAATAATACCACAATGTTTAATTCATATTTTGCTTTGTAGGATTTGAGCCTTCACCTTAGTTAATTTACCTTTTTGAGATAACTTTTAGAGCAGAGAGGTTTAAGTTTATTCTTAAAGGTTAAAAGCACCCCCTATTGAATATCATATTGATCTTGAGCTTCCACCATAGGGATTTAGTTTTAAGCTTGGCATTGTATTTGTGGAAGATGTGGATAGAAACATATGTCTTGATGCAGAAATGTATGGGGTCCTCTTGAGGTAGAAAGTAATTACAACTCTTTAGGTTATCAACTACTGGTAAAATGTTAGCCTTTGAGGAAGTATAAGATGGCCTACCATCCAAAAAATACTTTTTCCTGCCTTGTGCCTTTTTGACAACATTGCATTTTGCTCTCTACAGTATTGAAATATAAAAATGTGGACATTTAAAATGGGTGAGTGGGTGATAGAGAATATTTTATTCACTGCAGCTATTAGGAGCAGCCTGGCTATAAAACTGAGATAACATTATGGCCATCTCTGTCCTTTTTTTCTTCTTAAATAAAACTGGTGATCCAGTATTTTGGTGCTTATTTTAAGATGGGGAACAGGGAATTCATCCGTGGTTTGGCATCTATGTCTCTAATGGGCACAGGCAACCTATAAATGGTTCATCTCCCAGGCCCCTGCTTTTAAATATTTTACATCCCAAGCCCCTACTTACACTTATCAAGGGTGCCAGAACTTTTTAGAGATTTGGGATGCATAGGCTTAAAAAAGTGATTGTGGTCATTAGCCTAGTAAATAACTATGAACATATAAGAAGCTCGGTGTCTGAAAGCATGCTAAAAAATGTATCATTTTGTGACAATTTACAGCATTTTTGGTGATAGGAGAAATTCTTTAAAACTGTCATAGTTTTTGTGTTTTTTCATGATATTTATAGAAAAAAAAAAACAATTGGTTTTGTAAACATCCAATTCCCTCAGCTCCCTGTTGAAATGTCAGCACTCAAAATGCCTTGTGTCAAATAGCTGAAAAAAGACTAAAAACAAATCAAAAGAGTGAGTCTTGAAAAACTCTCTTCTCCTCAAAACTTCTATTGGAAGGGGGCAAATTCCCCTTGTACCCCATATGGTAGGCAAACCCCACAACCCTCCAAACTTAAATATATCAACTCCAAGATTGCCATACCTCATAGAAAATAAGACACCAGAAGCAGTGTCCTGGTTGTGTGAGTAATGCCCTCCAGTGTTGGAGGAATAAATAGTAAAACTAAAATCCTACTCACTTTCTCCGGAAAAAGGAGAAGTCAACCTTTGCACCTAAGCAAGTTAGAAAGCTATGGATGTCGGTCTGTAGTCTTAGTACAGGTAAAAAACATCAGTTTTGGTTACAGCTTAGTTTAGGTTCAAACTATCATCGTGCGTTGCTGGTCTTCTTTGCAGCCCCTGAAAAAGTTTTGAACCTCAGTTGTGACTGAAACTCTCAGTGCTGGTTTCCAGTCTTCCTAGTCTTACTTAAAAAAGCTATGACTTTGCCCTGGATGTGGGGCTAAGATCTAAATCCAACAGACCTCACTGCTTTTTAGTAGTTAAACAATGAGTTTCCCAGTTGCTTATTCAATGCAGAAATAGAAATGACAATACTCTCAGTTGCTTGTTCAAAGTTTTTATTAGAATCTTCAGAGGTAGCTAACTGAGTGCTGTCCAGTGCTGATTTAGCAGTGACAGAGGAACTCTATTTATTCACAATTTGGGGGGGGGTGTCCTGGGTGTTTGAACAATCATCGTGGGTGGGTGTGGAAATAGGAAATGCCTTTATTAATTTATTGGTGATGATATATTGGTAAAGCCCGGGAAACTCTGTTAATCAGAATTAGACAGTATACTATTTCTAATAGATATAGGTTCATAGGTTCATAGGTAGGGACTAGGCTATCGGCCCAAGGGCCTACATAAGCCTAGCCAACAAGGTTCCCTGGCTTATGCCACCCAGGAAAGTTATTTACCTGTGCCACTGTCGAGCAGAGACACAAAAGTGATCCTGGGGTGTATTTCCTATTTCCCATCCACTCATCAAGATTTTTCTTGAAGAGTGCTAATGAAGAACTTTGCTTGACATAGATGGGTAGCCTCTTCCAGAGTATGGGAATTCTCTGGGACAGGAATCTATCCTTCCAGTATGTCCTGTTTATTCTGGTGACAAGGTTTAGGTCCCTAGAGCATGTAGCTTGGAGGGATTGGGATTTCTTTAGGTGTAGCATGTCCAACAGCTCTGGGCTTGACATAGCTTTATATTTTAGGCAGAGATCACCTCGGAGTATTCGATATGCTACGGAGTAAAGCTGGAGTTTTTTGAGGCAGTCAGTGTAGGGCATTTGTTTGAGGCCAGTAATACTCTTTGTGAGGTACTTCTGTGGCTTTTCCAGCTGCTGCAGATGTTTTGTGACGTACATTCCAAAAGGGGCATTGTACTCTATAATGGGTCTAATGAGTGTTGAGTAGAGGGGAACAATGACCTCTTTTTTCCTGGATGAGAACCTTTTTATGATGAGGTGTCCCACGTAGAAGGACTTCCTGACTACTGTGGCGATGTGACTATCAAAGGAGAGACTACTGTCCACCTGGGTCCCAAGGTCTCTTATCACACATTCGGTGTTAAGTAGATTGCTGCCTATGTGGTAGTTCATTGGTACAGAGTTTTTACCAAAGGGGATGACATTGCCCTTTTTGGCATTTGGCTTGAGGCCATAGCTCTGACACCAGGCATCTGTCTCAGCGAGGCCCTTCTGTTGGATGTCCACATCATTTGGGGACTTGACTATGGCTCCTAGTTTGCAGTCATCTGTGAACTTTATTAGCCAGAGGCCTTCTGTGTTAGCCTATACTTAAGAGAAGTAGATACCAAACAGGGGAGGTATCAGGATGGAAACCTGTGGTACTCCACTTGTCACTGCCTTGACGTCAGATTTGGAGTCTGCAACTTTTACAGTGTGGGTTCTGTCAGTGAGCCAGATGGCAACCCATCTTGTGATGTAGGGATTTATACCTAGTTTAGTGAGTTTAGCTATAATTCCAGAATGGGGGATGGTGTCGAAAGCCTTGGCGAGGTCAAGATAGGCTGTGTGAACCACCTTATCCTCATCCATGGCTTTGATGACTGCCTCAAAGAAGTCGATCAGGTTCAGGAGGCATGATCTGCCTTTCACAAACCCGAACTGGGTGGGATCCAGAGTTTGGAGGTTACCAATGTCTTTGTTTATGAGTTCCATGATGATACGATCCATGGCCTTGCAGACCAGGCTTGTCAGGCTAATAGGTTGATAGTTCCCGGGATCAGTGGTGGCTCCCCCTTTGTAGAGTGGGATAACTGCTGCTGTGCGCCATTCAGTGGGTGCAAAGCCTGATGTGAGGCTATTATTGAACATGGTGCTTAAGTGGGGAGCCAGTTCGTTCAGAAGTTCATGTAAAACACAGCCTGGGATGTTGTCCGGTCCCGTGGATGCTGTTTTTTTGACATTAGACAGTGCAGCTTTTTCCTGTGCAGTTGTGATTACAGGGACTCTGCATTCTTCCTGTATAGATATGGGCCCTTTAGGTGGTGAGGGGGGATGTAAAGTTAGCACTGAACCTATCTGCCAGGATGTTGGCAATATCAGTTAGTTTTGTAATTTTCGTGTTTCTGTGCTGTAACTCAGAGCAGATGTGGGTGTTGCCATTGAGATTCCTGACATAGCTATAAAATGCCTTGTGGTTGTCCTTAGAATCAGTGGCAATTTTGTTTTCATAGCTAGCTTTGGAGGATCTCATAAGGGATCTCAGCTTCTTACTGAGGCTGGCCAGGGAACTCCTCCACTCGTGGGATTTTACTCTCTTTTGCAACAGTTTCTTCTTTCTGTTGTACAGTTTGTTTATGGCAGGGGACCATCAGACTGGCTTCCTTTTTTTGGAGGAATGCGTCTTGGTTCTGTTTGGGATAACATGATCTATGCACTTGTGTAAGAGCTTATAGAGTGCATTTGTGTAGGATTCAGCAGTTGCAACTGTATGGTCCATCTGCGTGGGTGTCATGAAGTTCACCACTTCTGTCTTAAGAAGCATGAAGTTGGCTTTGGAGAGATTTTTTACCGTGGTTTCCTTAATGGGAGGTGGGGGTGGGATGTGGATGTCAAGGGTGATTAGCTTACGATCAGATCAGACCAACAAGGAATTGACTTCAGGTGTGGAACACCGGTCACTCATGTTGGTAATGACCAGGTCTAGGATATTGTTGCCCCTGATTGTGGTGTGGATAAGTTGATCCAGGGCACTGGAGTTTATGAATTCCAGAAAGCATTGAGCTAAGGAGTTGGTACATGAGTAGTTTTCCCAGTTAATGGTGGGGTAGTTGATGTCGCCCATTATCAGGGTGTTTGGTTGAACCTTAATATTTTCCAGTACATCAAGAAAAGAGGAGTGGGAATCCTGGGGCATGGTGGGGTATCTGTAGCAAGCTACAATTTGGATTGCAGCTTTGCCCAGAGTTAGTTGCACTTGGATAACCTTGGATGCATTATGCTGAGCAACTAGCCTGGAGGTGTGAATATCCTTAATGAATATGGACACACCTCTGCCTTTGTTGTTTTGGTCCAGGTTACATGGCCAAAAACTGTGATATGAGTTATAGCCTGTTAGTGCAGGGGTGCTCTCTGGAGCCTTGAACCAGGTCTTAGTCACTGCACAGATATAGATGTTCTCCATTTTAAGGAGTGCCTCGAGTGAGTGCATTTTGAGATTTAGACTTCTAGCATTGAGTAGCATTACCCTCAGTTTTTGCTTGCCTGTTCTTGTTACGGTGGTGAATTTGTTATTTGAACCTTGCCTAAAAAAGGCACTATAGGGGCAGCAAGAGCCTTAGCCAGTATCCGGAATCCCAAGGGTGACAGGTGCAGGCCATCTGTGGCAAAGCATTGTGGTCTGTCAACCATGTCATCCCAAGCAGACAGATACTGGATCCCCTTAGAATATATAAGATATAATGTTTAAACAATAATAGCATCGGAGTTAACAAATTTCTAGGTTGTGAGTAATTCTGACATCTAGGCTTAAAATATTAAATAACTTTCTTATTGCCTTTTCAAGTCAGAAATTGAAAATGTATGAAATCGTGGGCTGAGAAGGCCTTTATCAAAATTAGTTCCTTTAAGTGTGTTCTAGTTCAAATTATCAAGTGATTTTTTTTTTTTAATTTGTTATACATGAGTGGAGAAAATGCATTCCACTGATCAAAAGGGTAAATTTATATTGGGATATAAAAGGGAAATGGAGGAGTACTGAAGTTGGCCGGCGCTTTTGTGTTCTTCCTCAGGGCAGCTTTCTATACATGAAAATGCGATGATGATCCTTGAATCAGTTGTAAGAAACTAGGGAAAAAACAATAACATAATGTAAAATAGCTGCGGTGGTGGTGCTGCGGTAGCATTGTCGCCTCACAGTAAGACGTTGTCCTGTTCGATTTGAATGGGCGTACCTTTGTTGAAGGTTGTGCATCAGTCCTGGCAAGTCACTACGTAAAAATCTACTGCCAATCATTAGCAGACCGGAGTTCCGCTGTGGCGACCCCTAACTGGGAAAAAGCCGAAAGATACAACAAGTAACAGCTTACATTTCAAAAGCGGTTGTGTCCAGGTTAGGTAAAATGGTGCTTAACTGTCATTCTTGTGGCATGTAATCAACTAAAAATGTGAAATAACAGTAAAAAAGCTAAAATGGAGCAAATGTTAGACTGAGAGGTGCATTTTAAGTCAAATAGTATAGTGTTAGGGTATGACTGTGATCAAAGGTCCAGGATGCACTTTAGCTAAAAGAGCTGAAGTTAAAAAATGTATTGATTGTGTGCAGGGGGGTTCATCTGGTTAGTCAAGAATCTTTACTGAATAAGATAGTATGTAGGAGTGTGCTTATAAGCAGAATAAGCTAGGAAGATCGCTGTGGATTATGTAGTTAAAGTGATTGGAAGATGTCCACGGTATAGGACTGGAGAGGAGGAGTAAATGTGGGGTCTGTAGTTTTAAGATGAACCAGGAGAACTTGTGGTTGGGGACACCACGTGTATTACTATCAAGTAAACTTGTAAGATCTTACAATACTAAATGTGTGTGAAGAAGTCTAATTCTAATGGAAAAATAACCAAATATGTGGCTAAAGTTTAATACAGAATCTAATTAAACAAAAATGAAATGAATAAACTACAATAAAATAGAAATGGCCACAAGTTTAAAATAGTTTTTTCCAGGTTAGGTGAAACGGTGCCTTACTGTCATCTAGCTGGTGCGTAATTAACTAAACATGTGGAATACTAGTAAAGAAAGTTACAACAGAGTATATGCAAGACCAGGATGTACATTTTAAGTCAAATAATAAAGGGTTAAGTGGGGTGGGGGTGGGGGGGGTGGATGACCATGAACGTAAGTCTGGGTTTTACTTTAGCTTAAAAAATTAAGGGAAAAACATGATGATCATGTGCAGTGGGAAGGTAATGGGCTTTTAGCCAGAATTCTTAACTAGATACTTTGGTAAAGAGAAGTGTGCTTATAATCAATTTAAATGAGGAAGATGAGGATTTTGCAGTTAAAAAGACCTGGGGACATCCACAGTGTTGGAGGGGGAGAAGAGAAAAAGTGGGGAAACAGGGGAATGCATGGTTGCGGGAAACCACATGAATTGCTACCGAGTGAAACTATTAGATTGCATGGATCTAAAATTGACCTGAGGGGAAAAAAAATCATAAGTGGGAAAAGTCTAATTATATTCCAATGAAATATCGGATAATATTGCTTTTTGGGACAGAGAAGATGAAAACAATGGACTGCCAGGGTAAAGTGATTAGTATTGGGGGAAGTATGGGTGTCTGTGTAGAGGAGTTAGTGGGTGTGCATGCGGGTATAATGTAAGGAAAAGTGACGACTCTATTAAAAACGTTTGGTGTATGTATGGTATGAGGAAACATTGCTGTACAGTCTGCAGTGGAACTTAAAAGGAAATAACTTAAAAAACAACTTAAAAAATAAATAAAATCCAACAACCAGTTAAAATGAGAAAAGGTATAGGATTAACCTTGACAACAGATATACAAATCAGAAGTAAAAACAGTAATACACATAAAAATAACCTAAGGCACTCAAAATAACATGACTCACCTGTTTGTTCATAAATATGAAAACATTCATTAGGAGTAACTTACAGAGTCCAAACATCTTGGTCATCCCTACAACCTGTGTGGTCCCAGTGTGTCAATGGGATTTTTTTTGGTCCAGTTTTCTCAAATTTATTACCGGTACTATGGATCTGTTGTGTTTAGTCTGGGAGGTTTTCTAGCCTGGAGTCATATCTGCCATGCCAATTCTCTTTTTTCGAGAAAATCATTATAGCAGCCATTGAGTGGGGAATTATGAATATGGTCCAAAATGTAGAATTTAAAGATGTTGTGTCCTGGGTTTTCAGAAGTATGTATGGCCAGGGGGTTGGACTTGTGCATATGTTGTAGCTCATGAAGGTGCTTCGCTAACTTGGTATTAATTTATTGATGGTCTTCCCTATGTAAAATACATTGCACTTGTTGCATTCTGCCCGGTAAATGACACCTTCCAAATTGCAATCCCCCTAGATTGCTGTGTTAAAGAGAATCCAATTATTAGGGCAGAAAAAAAACTTTATTGCCACTCATATAGGCACAGTATAGACAGTGTAGGGAGCTGCAAGGGTATGTCCCTCCTTCTGTGGATGTGGGAGTTCTGGTTCTCTCTAAAAAGTCTCTAATGTTCCTTCCCCTTCTAGTTGTAAATTTGAGGTTCTCAGGGAAGAGATGTCCAAAGGTCCTGTTTCCAGAAATGATGGGCCAGTTGTCTCTGATGATTTTTTGTATGTCCTAGAAGTCTAGTGAGTAATCCAACATCATGCTAAGATCAAACTGGTTGTTGCTGATGCAAATCTTCCTGGCACCTGTGCATGGTCTGATGTTTTCTAGTGCCCTCTGTTCAACGATTGAAGTGAGAATCTCATATAGGAGTTTGCTGGTGTATCCCCTTGTTTAGAAATCTTTCTTGAGTTCATTAATGTTCTTCAGAAATTTCTCCAGTTCATGAGAGACTCTGGTGATCCTCAACCCCTGCGACTTAATAACATATTTCTTTAGTCTGAGCAGGTGCATGCTTTTTGTGTGTAGCAGTAAGTTCACACTTGTAGGTTTATGATAGAGGCCATGTGTTAGCGATTGATGATCTGTCATTTTGCCGATAAGTACGTCAAGGAATTCCACTTTCTCTTGGCTGTGCTTTGCAGTGAATCTCAAAAAGGGAGAGCCGTTCGGTGTCCCTCTTCCATACAATGAATATATTTGTTAATGAAATAATAGTAGCAGCTCATATCATAGTATAAAGGTGACTTTTAGATGGAATTTGACTCCCATTTCCCCAGAGCAGTATTAGCCAGATGGGGGCCATTGCAGCACACATGGCAATCCCAGTGGATTGCCTAGAGTAGTAGTCATTGAATTGGGATAAGATGTTACTTAAAAGTAGGGATAGCAGTTTCCTGAGTACTTTCACTTCTCCTGTGTAGTCTTGTTCATCCAGGGCTTTCTAACTTGCTTAGGTGCAAAGGGTGATTTCTCTTTGTTCTGGAGAAAGTGAGTAAGCTTATAGTTGTACCTCAGAGAAAAAAGGAATATTCCAAGAAATGTCATCTCTGACTTAATATATATAAGTCTGTTCTTTTAGCCATTGAGTCTCTGAGTTTCAGGACTTATTAAAACAGGTCCCAACATTTAAAATGGTGACCAATTCCCCCTTCTTAAACATAGTCACCTTATGTATTTACACCTTTTAACTCATTATATCTGAGTGACACCTCCAGGTGAATCCACAGTTAACTCCTAATGACGCCTGTAGGCATCAAATATTGCTTGTTCATATTTGGATCAATAATTCCAAAACCATGCTATGTATAAGGTTTTAAAAGATTTCATCTTAAAGCTTACACAATGGCAAATTCAACTGCATTAATATTTTACCTCTGTTTAGTGCAGGGAAATATATATTAACTGTTGTTTTTATTATATTAATTTATATAGATGTAATGTTTTAATTTTTCTAAATATCTCAACAACCGAGTAACACAGACAGATCTCCTTAGCCTCATATGAATGCTTTCAGCTAGATGAATAAAATGCTGCTGACAGCATGTGTGTAACTTAGTGATTGCTGATATATTGTAAGCTGTTTACAAAATATTACAAATGTAGTTAATGTGTTTACTGTGATTTATAAAATTTGGTTTGAGACCTAGAACCTAAAGACTACTGCGACTATAAAAATAGTTTGTGCTGAAGAGTTTGCCATTTACACTTCTTTCATAACACCTATGGTTTCAGAGATCTGAACATTTGTTTGAAATGTGAAGACATCATTTTTTTTTAGAAAACAGTTATCCACACCTCAATGGAACTCCAGAAGACAGGAAACAGTAGATGGGCTTAACACAGTTTTAATGCAGTAAGAAAGCACAACACATTAATGATACTCCTTGAAAATATGTTTTCATCCTCAACTTAATCAGATACAACTAACAAACTAAATTGCATGCCTTAAATACTTCAATTAAATACAGATTCACCAATAAAAACAGTGCATCACTAAAATTAAGATGTTATAGGTTTTACCCACAATCCTTTTCACCTCCATTAACATAAATAACTTTATTTACAACAACAATTCTACACTTTAAAAGTTCTTTTTAATACAATTCATAATGTAAAATAAACCCTGCAACTGCTTGCATCAATACATGTTAAAACAACATCTCTACTTAAGGGTAATAAATCATAAAAAAAACTTGATATACAAGTTTATAAAATTTATAAAACATTATTTATGTGTTCTCTATTGGATCTAAAACTTACAACTGTTTCACATTTAAAATAACTACAGAATCTCACTATGCAGGGACTCAACACAATCAAATGCCACATTTGTATACTTTTTGTAAATGTTATAATCTTGCTGCTCTCAGCTTTAAAACTGGGGCCAGGGATATACCATCGTTTAGTCCAGGGAACCTACTGGCTTCTAAAAAATCTGCCAGTAAAGTTCCCTGTATTCAATTCTGGTCTCCCACATACCACCTCTCATATTACTTGGGATCTCCTCAAGTACAAACAAACTAAACTTTCATTTTCCACATTCTATACTGTGCCTATATAGTGCATTATTAACATTTCTATTATGTATGGCATTTAAATGTAGCTTAACACATATATTCAATGTTTTTTATATAAACACATTTATAGATGTATTTATATTAGTTTGTGAATTACCAAGCTAGGAACAAATGTAATGTAATATGCTTTTAAGAATTAATTAAGTGAAATGTCATCTGATATATAATGGGTGTGTTAACTAAGGTAATCATACACCTGAAGAAGCCTATGGTGAAAGCGCTTGTGTGTGTGCCATTAAAGCAGTCTGCCTTTGAAAGAAGCTGGAGCCTTGTCTTTGCTTAGTTACTTTTTGCCTAGTTGTTTTTTGGATATTTAGCAAAGACACTTGGTTGTCATTGGTTTATTTCTCCATATTGTAGCACTGTGCTTTCTCTTAGTGATACCTAGAAACTAGAAAAGATTAGACTAAGTGTTTTTCTGTGATGTCAGAGCTGTACTACTGATTTATTTTAAGTATTTCTGTGTGATCTCTGAACACTTGACTAGCACTGACTGTGTAGTAGAAAGTATTGTCTTGTGGTTTTAATTATTTATCATTAAATATTTTAAAACCTTTTAACTGTGGCTGGTTTGTGTAGAGATTAAGCTGAGCTCTAGAGTACATTGCATATTTATAGAGTTTACTGTATAGAGCCACTCTTATAAGCCTTGACTGATTAGTCACACTTACCAATTTGATGATAATATTGCACAGTAATAATTGGACACCCTTTTAAGGGACTTTTAGTATCTGATAAATATTGGTTGGTTGGTGGCGTGCGGTACTACCATATAGTCTGGGTAATAGGGGCACAGCTGGAGAACCTGTGCCAGTCTTTCTCAGGAGCGTCTGTGTGGTTGTATAACCTCTTCTCAAAGTGTGTGTGTGTGTGTGTGTGTGTGTGTGTGTGTGTGTGTGTGTGTGTGTGTGTGTGTGTGTGTGTGTGTGTGTGTGTGTGTGTGTGTGTGTGTGTGTGTGTGTGTGTGTGTGTGTGTGTGCGTGTGTGTGCGTGTGTGTGCGTGTGTATGTGTGTGTGTGTGTATCAGCTTCTTGGGCAGGGACACAAAGCACTGGTTGGACAGAGAGGGTACTGGAGGTTTTTGCTTGCCCAGCTAGGCTGAGATCTAGACCCTATAGCTGTGCCAGTGGGGAGTCTAATTGGGGACCTGGAGAGCAAGGGAGTGACCAGCCCCAGACTGTCTGTGATCTGTGTGTGCTCTTAAGGGAAATTGCACTTTACTGTGTGTATTTGTTATCCTTTCCTCATATATGAGAAGCCCTCTCTGGTGTTAGTGGTGAAGATTGATGCCCTTGATTGCTGGGCCAGGTCATGGGCATCACATATTAATTGGTGGCTGTTGTTGGGATATCCTCACATTCATGTTTTGCAGTGGTGGGATATCCACATCACATATTAATTAGTTGTCAAATACTAATTGGCTGGTAGTGGTATGGGTAGAGTGAATCCTGTAGCTTGTGTACAGTGAGCTTTGAAGGTATTTTGTACTCTAAATCAGCCACACAGTGAGTACTCAGAGTTCAGATCACAATTGTTTTATTTCTTTTGTTAGCTTAGTTAGTCAGGGTGAGCAGGCAACATGTCAGCAGAGAAGTATCGAAAGCTGACAAGGAGCCAGCTGGCAGAGATGTGCCAGGCTAGGGGACTGGTGCATGGAAACCTAAGGCAGACCCGATTACAGCCCTGGTTACAGCTGCATCAGAAAACATCATCCAGGAGGACAATCAGACTGGCAGTGGAGATAAAATATCCTCGGAGAATGGACAGCTCAACCATTCTGCAGTGGACGTAAAAATCCAGCTGGAGCTAAAGAGACTTGACTTGGAGGCCTGCGTTTGGAGATAGAGGCCGATGAAAAGGAAAAGCAGAGGAGGCATGAGAAGGAAATGCTGCCTCTTTGCCAGAGTCATGGAGGTAATGGGGAAGGGAGTAACCAGACCCCAGAAGCACAAAAGGTCAGTAAACTTCTTCTGCAGTTTAAAGAGGGGAATAATTTTGATAGTTTCATTCATATGTTTGAGAGGGTATGCAAACTGTATGAAGTTGACCAAAGGCTATGGGTACGGTTCCTGACCCCCTTGCTCCATGGTAAAGCTGTAACTGTTGTATCAAAAATGTCAGACATTGCATGTTTTGATTATACTGCAGTTAAAAGTCACTTCCTAGAATGCTTTAAGCTAACACCTGAAATGTATAGGAAAAAGTTTTGTGAGCATAGACACAAGACAGATGAAAGTGTGTGTGAATATGTTGCTGAACTGAGCACTTATTTTCATAGCTAGGTGAGTGGATGTCAGGTCACCTCTTTTGAAGGGCTGGAAGATCTTTTGGTGAGGGAACAAGCCTTTAGCACTTTGCCTGAGGACATGAGGATCTGGTTAGCTGATAGTGTACTACTTCAGAGGAGTTGGGGAAGAATGGAGACCTATACCTAGCAAGCAGGGCATCCCTGAACAGGAAAGGGACCACCAGTACTGCTCATGGGTCTAAAGGAACCCATGGTGGGCAGCAAAGACTGCCCAAACAGAATCTGCCAGTAGCAGGGGAAGCCACCAGTCCAGATATACATCCAGGAGCTAGGGTTAAATGTTTTGAATGCAACCAGTGGGGTCATGTAGCATAGAGATGTCCACAGAGGCAAGGTTGGGAACAAAAGGTGAAAGAGCCAGCAAGTGGGGAAGACAAAATGCCAATAGTAGGTTGTCTTGAGACAACAGGGGTATGGAACTACCATCTTGCAGATGTCCTGAGAGGGAAGGATTTGGATGAGGCAGTACCATGTGCTTATGCAGTTACTCACAGTCAGGCTAGGAGACAAGCAAGTGGGTCTGGTAGCCTGGGGGAGACTCAGACAGACTGCATACTTGCAGCCAGAACTGGTGAGGTGGATACTTCAGGGAGGAAGCTACGCTGTAACAGCGAGACCGGAGGTGAGCCACAGCTGCTTGTGGGTACTGATGATCCCTTGGACAGAATAACTGCAAAGGTAGAGGTGAGTAGTAGTACCCAGGCTGACAGTGAGGCACCACTGGTCAGAGGATGCCAGACTTTATTTATTTATTTTATTTATTTATTTATTTAACATTTGTTGACCGGGAAAGTCCGACTAGGTTCCATAGATCCTGTTTTCAGCGGAGGACGGGGAGAAATGCTCCAGAAGCATGTCTTTAGAATGTGGGAGGAAACCGGAGTACCCGGAGGAAACCCACAGTCCTGTGGAAGGGGAGCTGGGAAGGGTTACAAGGAGAGAGTTGAGACAGGTTCCTCTCTCAGACCCTACATTGCAAGGTCTGAGGCAGGTAGCTAGGGAGGCACCTGATTCTCAAGGAAAGGGGGAATCTGTATACTGGGACAAAAGGTTACTGTACAAAGAGTGGACCCCTGAGGGAGGGCTAGGAGGTGAGAGAGTACAGCAGTTGATAGGGCCTAGAGCCTACCATCTGGCAATTCTAGCCATAGCCCATAATATTCCCTTTGCAGGTCATATGGGCATAAAACATACAAAGAGGCATATTAAGCAGAACTTCTATTGGCCTGGAATTTCCAGAGATGTAACAGGGTACTGCAGGACCTGTGAGCAGTGCCAAAAGGTAGGCAAGGCAGGATACAAGGTGAGAGCTCCTTTGATGCCTTTGCCTGTGATTGTGGAGCCATTTCAAAAGGTAGCTATGGATATTGTGGGGCCTCTGAGTACCCCAAGTTCCACAGGGAAAAAGTATATCCTAGTGGTAGTGGATTATGCTACGCAATACCGTGAGGCAGTGGCTTTGTCCTCCATTGAGGCAGAGAGGGTGGCAAATGCTTTGTTAGAGATTTTCAGCAGGGTAGGTTTCCCAAAAGAAATACTGATTGACAGAGGTGCCAATTTCATGTCAGACCTGCTGGCTTGTCTGTGGAAGTCCTGTGGGTTGAAGCACATGAAGACCACCCCCTACCATCCCCAGACTAATGGTCTTGTTGAGAGGTTAAACTCTACAATCAAGTCCTTGCTACGGGCATTTGAAGATCAGTTTAAGAGGGAGTGGGATAAATATTTGCCCCATCTGTTGTTTGCTTACAGAGAGGTTCCCCAGAAATCCAGAGGTTTTTTAGCCTTTGAGTTGCTGTATGAGCATAGGGTGAGGGGACCTCTAGATATAATTTGAGATGAATTGGAAGGTGAGTGCGAGTCTCACAAGGAGTCTGTTGTGGCATACATCCTAAACCTCAGGACAAGGCTCAGGGAACTCATGGGCTTGGCCCAGGAGAACCTGGCAGAAGCTCAATGACAGAAAAAGGTGTGGTATGACAGGAATGCTCGAGCTACAGAGTATGCTGTGGGGCAGCATGTAATGGTTCTCATTCCTGTCAGATACAGGACCCTACAAGGTGGTAAGAAATGTAAGTGATGTTAACTACATGGTGGAACTGCTAGGCAGAAGGCAAGGGCACAAATTGTACCATGTTAACATGATGAAACCTTACCATGATAGGGAGGCCCTTGTGCTGAGCATTTGCAATGGATTGCATAGGAGTCTGAGGGAGATCTGGGGACTGATCTCCTCAGTGAGGCTTGGGCTGACACCTCGGTGGAAGCGGTAGGAATGTCCCAGCAGCTATCTCCTACCCAGGTTCAAGAAATCCGAGCAGTGTTGCAGGAATTTGGGGACATGTTCACTAGAAAACCAGGGTGCACCCACCTGGTGCTGCACCAGGTGGAAACAGGACACCAAAGGCCTGTTAGGCAGGCTCCTTATGGGGTAACAGAGGGTCAAACAGACTCTGTGGGAGGAAGTACAGGAGATGTTGGAACTAGGGATGATTCAAGAGTCCAACAGTCCCAGGGCCTGCCCAGAGGAGCTGGTGCCAAAGAAATATGCCAGCACCAGGTTCTGTGTGGACTACAGGAAATTAAAGTCACACAGAGTCAGATGCTTATCTCACGCCTAGAACAGATGAGGCCCTAGAGCCACTGGGTGGGGCTAAGTATCTTACAAACATTGATCTTACCAAGGGTTATTGGCAGGTGCCCTTGACTCCCAGTGCTAGAGAGAAGTCAGCCTTTGTGACTCCTTTTGGCTTGTATGAGTTCACAAGGATGCCCTTTGGGAGGAAGAATGTCCCAGTGACTTTCCAGAGGCTGGTAGATCATATCCTAGCAGGAGCAGGATAGTTTTCCCTTGCTTACCTAGATGATATTGCCATCTACAGCCATTCCTGGCCAGAGCACCTTCAGCATGTCAGGGAGGTGCTGGGTAGACTACAGAGGGCATGGTTGACCATTAAGCCAGGCAAATGTCAGGTGGGTATGGCAGAGGTCTCCTACCTAGGACATAGAGTGGGGAGTGGCAAGATTACGCCAGAACCTGCCAAAGTGGAAGCCATTCAGGCATGGCCTGCACCTGTTACCAAAAAGCAGGTGATGGAATTTTTAGGGACAGTAGGGTACTACAGATAGTTCATCACCAGTTATAGTACCATAGCTGCTCCCCTCATAGACCTGATGAGGAAGAACAGGCCAGATAAGGTAGTGCAGGCACTGCAGAAACTTCAGCCTTATCTGTATGGAAGAAAATTCACTGTAATAACAGATCACAATCCTCTAACATGATTAAACAGAGCCAGTCAGCAAAATGCCAAGTTGCTAAGATGGAGCCTGGGTTTGCCAGAATATGATATGTCAGTGCAGCACCACAGTGGAAGTAGCAATGCCAATGCAGATGGGCTGACAAGACAGGGAATGGGGTGAGGTACACTCAGATAGACCTAACCCTCTCAAGTGATGTTTTTCAAGGGTCAATTGAAAAACTACCTTGAGTTCTCCGGGGAGGGGGGGTGATGTGAAGACTGGTAGACATGGGTGAAGGCTGCCAGCCTAGCCAGATATAATTTTGCACATAACTCTGTTACTGTAAATACTAATGTAAAATACAGGCTGGTCTTAAATGAAAAAAATGTGGTTACAACATTGTGGCAACATTGCCCTCTGCTGTAAAGAAAACTAAATCAAGCATTTCACATCTGTTCTTTGAAATTAAAATTATGTCTGATATGTCCTTTGATTTACAGAGCTCGGAGACATTTGGTCTGGGCTAGTACATTCTTTCTATTGTTTTAACTTAAGGAATAATTACTAGAGTTGTTTGTCTTTCGGCTTTTTCCCGGTAAGGGGTCGCCACAGCAGAACTCTGGTCCGCTAATGGTTGGCAGTAGATTTTTACAAAATGCCAAGGTGCTAGCTCAATGCCCAACCTTCAACAAAGGCACAACCATTTACGCATGCATGTCTTTCAAATGCTACCCAACTGCGGGGAGGACATGCCAACTCCACACAGAAAGCACTCTCAAGCCAAGCCGAGAATTGAATGGGAGAACCTCTTACTGTGAGGTAACAATGCTACCGCCGTACCACCGCGGTAATGGAATAATTACTAGAGTGTACATGTGAAATGTCTTTTATTGTTGTAGCTTCCTGAGCAGGTGCTCGCTTGCTAAATAATGTAGCCTGTTGGCCTGGGAACCCCAGGCTAAGTGTCAAAAATGATGTAATGTGTATACTGGGAAACCCAAGTGTAAAAAGTGATGTAATCTGGGAGGGCCCAGCAGAAATGTTTGTTAGCGATTTTAAAAACTATTGCTCAGAGAGAGAGACTGTAAGCATTTTTGTCTTGAACATCCAACTCTGCACTGCCTTTTGCTCTCTTTATGTAAGTCGTATTGTAGCACTGTGTTTTCTCTTAGTGATACATAGAAACTAGAAAAGATTAGACTGTGTCTTTCTGTTATGTTAGAACTGTACTACTGATTTATTTTAAGTATTTCTGTGTGATCTCTGAACTCTCGACTAGCACTGACTGTGTAGTAGAAAGTATTGTCTTGTTGTTTTAATTATTTATTATTAAATATTTTAAAACCTTTTAACTGTGGCTGGTTTGTGTCGAGATAAGTTAAGCTCTAGAGTACATTGCATATTTATAGAGTCTACTGTACAGAGCCACTCTAATAAGCCTTGACTGATTAGTCACACTTACCAATTGGATGATAATATTGCACAGTAATAATTGGACACCCTTTTAAGGGCCTTTTAGTAGCTGATAAATATTAGCTGAGTGGTGGCAAGTGGTATTACCATATAGTCTGGGTAATAGGGGCACAGCTGAAGAACCTGTGTCAGCCTTTCCCAGGAGGGTAACCTCATCTCAAAGTGTGTGTGTGTCAGCTACTTGGGCAGGGACATGAAGCACTGGTTGGACAGAGAGGGTACTGGTGGTTTTAGCTTGCCCAGCTAGGCTGAGATCTGGACCCTATAGCTGTGCCAGTGGGGAGTCTTATTGGGGACCTGGAGAGCAAGGACATGACCAGCTCTGGACTGTCTGTGATCTCTGTGTGCTCTTAAGGGAAATTGAACTTTACTGTCTGTATTTGTTATCCTTTCCTCATATATGAGATGCCCTCCCTGGTGTTAGTGGTGAGTATTGAAGCTCCTTGATTGTTGGGCCAGGGCACAGGTGTCACACAGGGGGCCACCAGACTGGCTTCCATTTTTTGGAGGAGAGCAACTTGGTTCTATTGGATATGGTGAGATCCATACATTTGTGTATGTGTTTGTACAGTGCATTGGTGTATGATTCTGTGGTCATGCAACTATTCTCCATTTTCATGGGTGCCATGAAGTTAGCCACCTCTACTTTTAGGAGCTCAAAGTTAGCTTTGGAGAAGTTTTTCATGGTGGTTACCTTTGAGGTGGGGTGGGAGGGATGTGAATTTTCAAGGTGATTAGTTTGTGGTTGGATATAACCAGGGAGGAGTTAACTATTGGTGTAGAGCAACGATCACCCATGTTAGTAATGACCAGGTCAAGGATGTTGCTACCTCTAGTGGGGGTAAGAATGAACTGGTCCAGGGCATTTGAATTAATAAATTCCAGGAAACGTTGGGCAAGTGTATTGGTAAATGAGTAGTTTTCCCAGTTAATGGAGGGATAGTTGAAGTTGCCCAGTATGAGAGTATTAGGTTGGACCTTAATATTCTCCAATGTGCTTAGGAACGTGAAGTGTTAATCTTGGGACATCGTTGGGAACCTATAGCAGGCTACGACCTGAATCAGGTTTACCACTGAAATGTCGCTGTGCAATTGCATGGCTATGAAATATTCAAACAACAGATGTTCAAATACTTCATATGTGTGCAGGTTACATGAGCGAATGTCATATTTGTGAATGGACTGTGCATTCGCAAATATAACATTCACTCATGTAAAGGGATCACGGTACAGTGCAGTTAGGGAAATACATCCCTTTCCTCACTGTAGTGCGATCTCGGAGTTGGAATATTAAGTTAGGGGGGTGTGGGGAGTGCAGGTGGGCTTGCCTCCCTGCATAAACAGGGTGTTAGGTGTAGGGATTAGGGATTTATGGCAAGAGTGGCATTGTTGTTAATGCCGTAAAATGTCATTGTTGACATTTTCTGCATTAACAGCTGTTTTTCAACAATAGGGCCGTTAGGTTAGTTGTAGTTTCAGTAAAACACTTTAATTATTCATGCCATTTTTTTTTTTAAATTTTCAATATATTGATAGTAAAGACTGAGAGAGTTGTGTGTTTGTTTATAAGTGAAAGTTTTATGCCATTCCCACCCATGACACTTCACAGTGCCCCACCTTATCAGTCTAAATGATATCAGTCCCTTATCAGCAACCTTGGCCAGCTGTCAGCTCTGTAATCTCAGTAGTGTGAGTGATAAATGCTTAACACTATAGTACAAATGAGTAGTTTGGCAGGGGTTCTACTCTTGTGTATGGCAAATATGTATGTGGGTATGCATGTTTATCAGTAGAAGTATTTTGATATGTTTCCCACCCACTGCCCTATTTTATCAGTCCTGCTGATGTCATTCCCCATATCAGCACCTTTGGCCAACTCTTAGCCCAGTAAGCTCTGTAGCAAGTGTGGTAATTGCATAACACTATGGTGCAAATCACAAATTGGGTAGGTGTTCTACTTTCACATCTCGCAAGTGTGTGAATGTGTGTCTGTAGGATAAAGTATCTGTATAGATTAAACACCCACTACACTACTTTATCAGTCCTGCTGGTTTCATTCCCTTTATATGTTCACAAGTGTACACTACTGTATATAATGGCCCAGGAGCCTTAACAAGCCTAGCACATAGAAGGGCCCTGCCATTGTGCCACCCAATGTTATATCCCATTTCCTGTATCAAGTATAGCCACTGCAGTGATTCTTGAATTGAACTGTTTATTACCCATTCAATCATCAAGATTTCTCTGGAACAGGGTCAGCTAGGGCCTCTGCATGACATGTATGGAAAGTGTATTCCAGGGCATGTGTAGTCTCTTGCTGAGGGACCTGTCTCACCAGCATGGTGTGGTGATTGTGGTACTGATGTAGATGCCTCTACAGTATGTGGTGTGGATGGATTTATATGTAGCATTTCTAAACCAACTGAGTCAGACATGGCTTCATAAGTTAAGCACAGATAGCTGCTAATTAGGTGATATGACACAGACAATAGCTTGGGTTTGCTGAGTCTGTCTGTGTAGGATGTGTGTTTAATGCCTGGGAATCTCTTTGTGAGGTGCTTCTGTGGCTTCTCAAGCTGAACCAGGTGTCTAGTGAGGTACATGGCAAATGGGCCATAATATTTGGGGAGTGGTCTAATGAGGGAATAGTAGACAGAGATCATTATCTCTGTCTTCCTGGATGCAAAACCCTTGGTAATGCAATGTGCCATGTGTATTTAAAGCCATTGCTGTCCCGTAAGGTACACCTCAAAGGGGGTGTTGTACCCCTGAATGTGTTTCATAAGTCAGGAGTATAGAGGTACAATGGCAGGCTTTGTTTCAGCTACAAACCATTACAGATTATGGTGGCCATGTAGAAGGATATCCACGCCCTCTTGGCAATAGATTATCAAAGGAGTGGGTGCTATCTATGTGTGTACTAAGATCCCTTATAATGTCTTATGTATGTAGGGGACCACCACCTATGTGATAGTCACAGGGTGACTGTTGCAATCCAAAGGGGATGTCTATGCACCATCTGCCATGCTGCTTGAGGCCATGTTACCGACAGCAGGTATCCATCACCGTGATATCCATATGGAGGGTGTGTATATTAGCTGGTGAATCAATCATGGCCCCTAGTTTGCAGTCGTCTGGAAACCTATTCAGGGAAAGTCTTTCTGTGCTAGACTGTACCTCAGGGAAGTATATAATGAACATGAGAGTCCCTATGACTGAGGACTGGGGTATGCCAATTGTAACTGATGTACAGTAGGAACTGCGGTATGCTACCCTCAGCATGTGTGTCCTGTCCGTGAGCCACTTTGCATAACATCTCAAGAAGTATGGGTTGCTGTGCAGGTGGATGTGTATATTGACAATACCAGAATGGTGAATGGTGTTTAAAGCCAATGAGAGGACAAGGCAGGCTGTTTGGACCTCCTTACCATCATCTACTACCTTGGTAACTGTCTCTCAGGACTCCACCAGGTGTAGGAGCCATTGTGTGGCCCTAACAAATCCAACCTGGGTGGTATCAAAGGTTTGGAGGTCAACAATGTCTCTGTGAATGACTTCCATGATGATGTTCTCAATAGCCTAGCAGAACAGTCTAGTCAGGCGTATAGGGCAATAGTTCCTCTGGTCCATTGTGGCGCCACCTCTGTTGTGTGTGATAACTGTTGCTGTGTGCCATTCAGGGTCAACAATACCTGATACAAGGCTGTTAGTGAATCTGGTGCCCAAGTGTGGATCCATGTCATTCTGAGGTTTGTGTAAAACGCAGCCTGGGATGTTGGATGGTCACATGGAGTGTGTGTTCCAGGCTTTAAAGAGAGCAGGTCTGAATGGCGTAGTTGTGACCGCAGGGACTCTGCATTGATCCTGTGTAGATGTGGGCCCATTAAGGTGTGAGAGGGGTGTAAAGTTAGCTGCCAGGTTGTTGCCAATATCAGTCAGTTCTGCAATGTTTCTGCCTAACCATTGTATGTCAGAGCAGATGTGGGTATTGCCATCAAGAGTAGTGACATACCTCTATAATGCTTAGTGGTAGTCCTTTGAATGTGTCACAGTAATGTTTATGTAGCTAGTGTTGGAGGATGTAAGAAGGGATCCCAGAATCCTACTGAGGCTGACTAGGGAGCTACCCCACCCATGAGAGTGTACCCTACTTTGCAACTGTCTCCTCCTGTCGTGCAGTATGTCCATGGCAGTGGACCCCCAGAGGGGCATCCGTTATGTGATGGGTACTGTCATGGCTCTGTGTGGGATAGCATGATCCATGGATTCATGTAAGTGCTAATGAAGTGCAGTTGGGAATGTTTCTGTGTTTGTAACTATATTGTCCATTTGCACGATTGTCATGGCGTTTACTACTTCTGTCATACAAAGCATGAAGTTGGCTCTGTAGAAATATTGTACTGTGTTTTCTGTGAAGGGTGTGGTGCTGGGATGTGGATAACAAGGGTGATTAGCATACGTTCGGAACTGACCAATGAGGGGATACCCCAGGTGTGTTACACCAGTCACACATGTTGGTAATGTCCAGGTCTATGATATTGTTGGCCTTGGTGGTGGTGTGTATATGTTGACCCAGCCGAATGGAGTTTATCAACCCACGAAAGTGTTGGCCTAATCTGTTGGTACATGAGTAGGTATCACAGTTAGGTGTGGGGTAGTGTCAGTGTCACATCAGTAGTTCCTGTGTGAACCCTACTTTCCAGTACACCAAGAAATGAGGGCCGTTAACCGTGGGGTATGTTGTGGAATCCGTAGCAAGCTACAATTTGTACAGCAGTTCTGGCCATAGTTAGTTGCACTTGGATTGCCTCTGATGCATCGTGTTAAGCCACCAGCATGGAGGTGAGTACATCCCTTTGAAATATGGACACACCTCCGCCATGGGTGTTGTGGTCCTGGTGACATGACTGAAAGATGTGGTCTGTGTAATAGCCTGTCAGTGCAGGGGTGTTCTCCGGAGTCTAGAAGCAGGTCACAGTCACTGCAGAGACATCGAAGTGGTCCATTATAAGGAGTGCCTCGGATGAGTGCATTTGAGATGAAGATGTCAAGCATTGAGTAACAATACCCTCAGGTTTTGCTTGCCTGTACTTGTTCTGGTGGTGAATATGCATCTGAAATGTGTCTAAAACAGGCAGTATAGGAGCAGCAAGAGCCTGAGATGTTACCCATAATCCCAGGGCCGACAGGTGCAGGCCATCTGTGGCAAAGCATTGTGGTTTGTCGACTATGTCAGTCAAAGTAGACAGATACTGGATACCCTTGGAATGACACCAGACACATAGGCAACTGTTGACGTGAATAATTCCGTAGTTCCATTGTGTCATCACTCTGGACTAATGACTTCTCAGGGCTAGGGAGATACCTGCTGTGCTACAATATCAGAGAGCTATTGCATGTCCCTGTACATGTAGTCCAGGAAGTTACATCTCAGGGCATTCACACTAACATGGAGAATGACAGCCATATTGTACCTGTTGAGGAGTGACCTGAGTGCATAGGTCAGGTTGTGGACCCTGTTACCCGACAGCCAGATGTCAGTGACTATCACCTTGTGTGGCCTGCTGAGTGGGACTTCAGAGTGACTGCCTACAGAGTCACCTATGACTAGTGTGTTGTGTATGTTATAACACCCTATTGGCTGTAGTTGATGGGCACACATTAGTCTGTGATCTATAAGTAAGTGGTGTTGTGTTTGGTGATGGGGGCTGCCTCTGTTGCCTACATAGAGTAGTATGGTGAGGCTCCGCAAATGTTGTACTCTTACTATGTGTGGCCTGTGGTGGTGGAGATCTACTGAGACTATGTGATGAGTGATGTGTGCTGCAAATGTTTAACATCCCCACATGATTGTCAGGGTAAGTCTGGGTTGGAGAGAGCATTACCTCCAGCATGGCTACATATGTGCATCTCCCACAGGCTGTAGTGTCATATGTTAGGAGGTGAGCATTGACTGTGTGCATGAGCTGATTGCTATATTGCCACATGTTGCCCACATTCATCATATAGACAGGCAATAACACTGGTTATTGACATTTGGACATGCCTGTCTAGTCAACCAGTACTCACAAGATATGTGAGGTAAGTGTGTACAACAGCTGTTGTACTGTAAGCATGCTGTAAATGTAAGGACAAACAGTGTTTACCCATAGGAAATGAGTAGGATTGAGTGATAAAGTAATTAGTAGCTCATGAAGTGTGTACATGTTCTGAACATGTGCTGAGCATGAATAAGCAATACAGATAGGGTGTCGGGTAATTTCAACTTACTGCCCCCCCAGTACGTACACAATCACATATCCATGAACACGACAGAGCACCTGTAACCATAACTATGATGGTACAATGTACACTCTGGCTGCATGTGACCTGTCCAAATCCCTGTTCGTATAATACACATATGGCAAAACAGTTGGCTCTACACATACACTGCCAAGTAAAACATAGTTTCATGGCAGTCTGTGAAAATACGGAATGGATCACACTAACAGTTATCACAACCCACAAAGTGGAGACACCACTCATAATGGGAGGCACAGCACTATTACCCTGCTGAGTATGGTCTGAAAGCCTAATCAATGTAGATGTTGTTAGCAGTACAGATGTAGATGACAGTACTGATGTATATACACTGCAAAGCATACCTGTGACAGGTCAGAGGACATCATCACACATACTGGGTTCCACCTACACTCAGTATACTACATGTACCATCGTATGTCAAAGGAGTGTTCTAGCAGTGGCCTGTTCACAGAAGCAACACTACAAAAGGTGTCTGAGTGACATGTGCATAGCACACCAGTAGCAGATACAGTAAACAGGGCTAATGTGTTCTACTACCCTGTCATTGTAGCCCATACCACACAGATAAATGGGTGGCATCTGCATATGTGAGAATGTGAATGGCCATGACCTAGGAGCAATAGCTGACTCAGTGTTGTGGATAACATACAGCATGGGCTTTGTGGGTGGGGTGCGTGACATATGTGGACAATCTGAAAACAGCTTATTGCATTGTCACTGCTATGTTAATAACCGTGTGCCCATTAACTACCACCTCGACAGCGGTCAACATTATGGACACTGCATGTAAGGGATAGTGCTGTGCAGTTTACCTCCCTGAGATAGTGACATCACCAAGCCTATTAAGTAGTCATAAGAGGCAAGCTAAGTCATGACAGGGTGCCATCCATGAGCATGGAGATCATTAGACAGCTATACTTAGCACTCACGTGGCCAATATTGGATCACATATCACCTTTAAGGGGTATTGACCATGCTTGGATGGATGTCACCAGCCTTCACAATCCTCATCTCCACTATGCAGCACGCTGCCTACCCTGCATAAAGACATGTGCAACACTGTGATGTTGGACATGTTGCACGTACATATCCTGATCTGAAAGACATATGTCATGGACAGCCACCATCCTAGTACAAGGGTCGCCACATGCCGGACAGATCCCTGTGCCATACATGTGACATACTCCTGCCATACCATGCAACCCTGTCCAGCAAAGCTGTACATGTCATCTCTGTCATACATGGTGCGATGACTGCATGGTAGATGTATCAGTAACTGTCTTGATCAGTAACGTGGCACTGATTCACCTGTCAGCGGGAACATGGCTGTCAGATACAGCTAGAAAACCTGGCATCCTATGGCCATACATGGCCCAGGGCATACAGAATACTACATGATCCTGGCCGTACATGCTATAGTTGATAACCATCCCTGCGAATACCATCCGGATAGCCATTGTCCCATGTGTATCACATGTGCAACAGAGGCGATGCGTGGCAGAATGTTGAACTGTTGTACAGTGCCGTGCAGATGTATATGGCAAAACACATGCTTGTAAAGGTTTCCATGTGCATGTCTGCATTGTCACTGCCCATGTCCGTGAAGGCAGTGTATGTGATGTTATGTGACATATACACAGCATCAAGGTCAACAGCATTCATGTGCACACATCCAAGCATGTGCTGATAGGTAGGAACACCAGTACAGGAAAACAGACATGCCCACATCACGACAGCATTCACATGGAGTATGAGCAATGTAATGAGGTGACACACGTATATGGTGATAATATCCAATCCGCATCGGGTGTTACATGTGTGTTAAACAAACATGTCAGTCATGTGAGTGTTATGACGATTTGCAAAGACAACTGTTCATAAGTACTAAATGTAATACACATCAATGTGCATCTGTGTCTCTGTGCATCTCTGAGATGCTGTGACCTGTCTCCATCATTATGTCTTACAGATAATGCCTCGATCACGACTGCCGGCATATAGCCACATGGAGGATGATGCCCTCATACCATACCTCCATGATAACTATAAGGAACTGTTCAGCCATTTGCCACAGCGTGGCCAGCAGCGTGATGACCTGTGGCAGGAACTTCACAGGAGGATCAATGATGTGGGTGGCCATAACCGCACCTACCAGCAGGGGCGCAGACACTGCACAGACCTGATCCTACATGCAAAACAGCGTGCCAATGCAATTGCCAGGGAAAAAGGTAGAACAGGTGGTGGGCCACAAACCCAGCCCCCACTCACATCTACTGAGGAGCTACTGGCCAGCCTGGGGACCCCACCAGAACAACATCCACAAACTCTAGCTGCCATCGTGGAGGTGGGTATCTCCCAACCACAGAGCCTGGAGTTGCCTGGTAAGTTACTACTGCACATAGAAATATTATATCCCATTTAGTCGCATGTGTCACTGTACACTATGTAATGTAACATCATATGCAAAGTATGTTTACACACATGCTGCATACTATAGTATGCTACCCTGTGTATGCACACATGTGCATACTCCATAGTATATGCTATTGTACTGGCAAATGTGTTAACATGCAAAGTGCACCCTGTAGCTGTCATACAGTCATGGATAATGATCTAACCGCTGTGTCACCCCTATACAGGTACCTCTGGCGTGCCGCAGAGACAGCAGGTCATTGAAGGTGAGTCAGTTATCAGTATCAGGCATGTGAATGGACAGATCTATTTACCATGTGGCCAGTTAACACATGTACACATAATGTGTGGTCCAGTCACAATATACAGGTCACAGCTTTCATCAATCACACTGGCAACCCATTTCCAATATATAAAAATAAAATGAAACAACAACATGAACCCACAGTAACTCTCATTGCTAGATGTGTGGACAGCTGTCCATACAATGGTGGTGGCATTGTTCAATGTAGGAATATGTACTATACACCATAACAACACATGTGGGATACTCAAACAGTACTACACAGTGAGCTGGGATATGGGCAGCCCACATGATCCACCATTGTGGAATGTGCCCCTGCAATGAATGCAGACATTGTGATGTGCCAGCTGACATGTCCCAGACATGTAGTGGTCCGGCTGCAACATTGTCACACTATCCCATAAAACATACCCCACATAGCAAACATACAACTCTTTGTCTGTATAACCCTGTGGACACTGGAGTATCTGACATCTATGGGTGTATGTCATATGGGACAACACAGACAGGTGACATAGATGGACATCACACGCATCTGGCCAACACATGTTCACACATGGCCATGGAGGATGGCCAGAGACATGTAGTAACACACAGTAGATGTGATGTGTATGTGTGTACACTCTGTTGCACATTGTCTACACATGGTCCAACTATAGCCTTTGTTGAATGGTTATATAGTAGATGTGGAACACTGGACATCCTAACAGCCTGTGCACAGCTTGTGGAGGTGTCACTTAATTTGACCACATACAATGTGTTACACATCATGACTGTGTCACAGCATGAAAGTAGTCACCTGTATAGCTTCCACATACATACACAGACACCACATCAGGCCAGAATACCATACATTTCCCTAGCTGCTGTTGGACATCACTGTCAGCCATGCACCTTGTGTGTGTGGTACATAAATGTCATGTGGAACATGATGTATTGAGCAGTCTGCCATGTGTGGACATGGTTGACAGGCAGCTAAGACATGTTAGCAGTTGTGCAGGGCTGTCATCGGTCCTGTGACCTGTCACACATGACACAGCATGGTTTAGTGTGTATACACCTCAGCGACGTGGGTCACAATCCACAGTATGTATGTATTGTGTATGCACGCAATCATGGCTATGCACTGTATGTGTATTCCACACTGTATAGCAATAGAGACACCTCAGGATTCCATGCAATGGCACTGTGTCTGTATTTCACACTGTATAGCAATATAGATGCCTCATACCACCCTCAATAGTCATACACATCTGCTAAAAGTGCACTCTATCTGTAGGGCATACAGTCAACACTGTAATGTTACACCATTACACCACTGTACATGTGTCAGGACACCATTGTGTCAAACATGTATGCATGTCACTGCATACATCAGCAGATTACATGTTATACTACATGCTAATGTCAAGGACATATGCCTCACATCAGCCATGTGTACTGTTAACCTGTGCTGGTCCACTTGGTGTATCACAGGGATGCATGCTTACTACCATGATTATGTTAAATGCATAGCTTCTGCTATGACACATGCTTGCTGTTGTGTGCAACCCAGGGATGTAATCTAACTAACACTGTTAATGTCTGAGATACATGCTGTCTGCTGTATCACATGAATGCTGCATGCCTTCTGTCATATCACATGCATGGTTGTCCGTGTGTGTCTGTACGTGTGTGTGTCTGTGCATGTGTGTGTGTGTGTGTGTGTGTGTGTGTGTGTGTGTGTGTGTGTGTGTGTGTCTGTGTGTGTGTGTGTGTGTCTGTGCGTGTGTGTCTGTGTGTGTGTGTCTCCATTGTAATGTAGAGTCTTTGTTTGCCTTCACAGGTGATGTAGGTGCGTTGCCCTCCTGCTGTCCATCTGATGTTAGTGTCCCCACAGACTCTAGCAGTGATGAACATATGCTTGAGGTGCAGACAGGGTTGTCATTGGCTGAATCTGTGCCTGTGGTTGCCATCCCACCTATATCCCCCTCTTCCCGCACACAGTTCTCATGCCAACACATACCCCATCACCAGTGGCCATAGAGGAAGGACAGTTACCATGTGTTAGCTCGGAACAGGAACGTGTGGTGGCCATGGAAGGTGTGTTGTCACACCATGGTGTCAGTGAACTGACCGCAGATGCGCCACACAGGCATATGGCCAGTGCTGCTCGTAGGAGGACCCCTGGTTAACATGCACCTGCATGACAAAGCGCAGCAGCTGGTGTCACCAGACACATGTTTCAGACTGTAATGGCAGCACAGGCATGTGCTGAATGGCAGAACAGAAAAGGGCAGAGGCTTCAGAGCTGCTATCCATTCTTTGAATGAAAACATCCAGGCATTGGCAAATCCTCACAGCAGATTGCTGACGTTTTGGACAGGCGATTGGGTGATATGGTTGGAATCCTTGACTGTGGCATGGCAATCCATGAACGTGAGCTGTCTGTGCTGGAACATCTGGTAGGAGTGAGGCATAGGCCACGTGGACATAGGCCAGCTACACCACCTGGTGCAGGTTTACACGAATGAGCTACCACACATGCCCATTCCCATAGTGCCGGTAGCAGCAGCAGTGCAGCTGGTGCTGCGCTGTCCACACCAGGACACAGCAGGCCATGTGGATGTGGCCCTGGATGGTCCCAGCGGGGACACGGTTCCAGTGAACATGTCATCGGACAGTACCCATTCTGTACCTCTATCTGGTAGTGCCCGTGCAACCCCAGGCAAGCACAGGTCACATGGCCGTGGACAGACACAGTGAGCTGTACATCCTGGTCTGTACAATCTGGATCTGTCAACAATTCCCCTGTGTAGGCCGGATACATGGCAGAACTGTGTGCACACATACATGCACACACCAGAAACATCTGTAGGGCACCAACACCCTGATGCATAATAACCACACATGCCCAAGTAGATCACAGGCCCTAACCCACACACATGGTGTCATCTACTGGTGCAGCCTAGGCCCCTGGCAAACATTATCACCCTGTGCATATGATGATGCCTGTGCCACATCCTTGTCATCCACACCATCGGTGTAGGGACATGCTCATATGGTCTGATGCACAGTGTGAAGAGATTAGTGAGATAGTTGTATATTACAGTTGTTGTGTACTGTTGGCATGCAGCAGACATACCATGTAGTACAGGATTAGACTGCATTGTTTTATGTTCACAGTATGTGTCTTGGTAACAACAGTCACAGCATGTTAGTAATGATGCCCTGCATCCCTCTTGAAGGTCTAATTGCATGTGCCATTACGTGACAGTGTTTGTGGTTAGAATGCATTGTTTTATGTTCACAGTATGTGTCTTGGTAACAACAGTAACAGCATGTTGGTAAGGATGCCCTGCTTCCCTCCTTAAGGTCTAAATGCATGTGCCATGAAGTACCAGTGTTTCCAGTTACAGATGTGTAAATGTGGAGTACTCACAGGCATGGATAGCAATACCAGCATGCTATACGTAGCCTCTACCTCACTGTTAGTAAGGCTGACATTCCATAGATCTCTACACACCTACTGATCCAGGAGCATGTGAGCTGTGTACTAGGCTATGGTGGCTAGAGACGGGACATCCATACCAGGTGACTTCACAGGTACAGCTACATGGTGCGGGGGGGTTACACAGCAGTCAAGCTGATGTCAAGGGTGGGGGCCAGTTGATAGAATGAGGACTCACTGTGTAGCAGTAAAACACTGTCACATTACAGTATGTGAACACACACAGACATACACAGATACACACAGTAACACGCCCACACTCACGGGGTCAGCGACACTGTAACACACACTGGATAGTGTTGAGGTGAGGACCCCTGCCTCTGTGCTAATCACCATTACAGTACTGTGTACCCACATGCCGCGACACAGAGAATGAACATGTACAGGTAGTCAGTAATGTGTAAGACTGACAGCATCAACAGGGTAGTAGATTGCATCACCTTGAGGGGTTAGGGGCCCTATCAGTTCTCAATGGTAGCATACATCCTCACTCCATGCACCAGACAGCCATGCATGCATACACATGCACACACTGGAGTCCACATGTCATGCACATACAGATAGCTGACATGTGTGATACACACACCACCCCTGCCTATGTCTTGCTGTCTACACTGCAGTACGTACATATCTCTACAACAGTGTACAGGGGTGGGTAACAATTGGGATGTATTCCCCACAATACGTGGCATATATGGTCACACAGGCAAACACACATGGCAGTACTGTGAAACAAACACCTGCTATCTTCTGATAAGTCTGACAGACATGCAGCAGGATTGCCTGCATTACAATGTGTACCCATGCTACCTTCGGCAAGTGTGCCGCTATATGAACACAGGAGGACTTAAGTGTTACAGATGTCAACTGCTTTACAGTCAGTGACACCCTGACCACTGTGTAGGTTGTATATCTTCATCTTCAATTACCGGAAACAGCCTACTGTTTGCACATGTTTTGGTAGGACGGCGTGTGACACACCTGTGAGCTGTCTTCAGCAAACATCCACCTGCAGGGGTGGCCCACCACTTTATGTACACACATCCATCCATACCTGATGTACATCTTACCGTATTGTCAGTATTTCACCATATACAGGTGTCAATGATGGGACTGCATTGCAACTGCACGTTGTAGTCAGACACAGATAAACTGCAAACATCAGCTACTGCTCATGCATTGTAGCTGAATGCACACCACTACATGTACATGTGTATAGGTCCTACATTCCTGCCATGTAGCCATGTTTGTATGCATTGCAATTGGTGAACATGTGACATACATGACACATGGACTGTTGTATGCTATGATAGTTGTCACGGGTAACCAGTACAGAGGGAATGTTAACTCAGTCAACATTGCTACCTTATGTACTGTTAGCATTGAGCAGCCATGGACCTACCTTCCATGTGCATGCGTGTAATCGCTGTAGCCAAGTTTCTGCACAAAGGACAGCATTAGCTATGCTATGTACATATGTGTTTTGTGTGTGTGTGTGTGTGGGGGGGGCATGTACATATTCACGGTGGTTACATGTATGTCACATGCAAACATGGGTGTGTTGCCTGGTGTACAGCAACAGTTATCTGTTACAGCTGTATAAGACCCAGGGCCCCTGTTATGTGTACAGCTGACCTGGTTATGATTAGTGGTATCACTGCATTGCATAACACATGATGGAACCCTGTCAGTACATGGGTAGTCTGCACAGTTGCTGTACAGCTAGGTACAGCACACTGGTCATGAGTAACATGGTGTTGTACTAATGTATGGATGTGTGTCGCTGGTCCAAGGACACGGTGATGTGTGAGGGCTACATACTACAGTGCAGCATTTACCACTGTGATCTGCACCTGATACATCTGTGATGGCTTTTGAGAGTGTACTGGTCAGTACATGTGAGTGGCATTCATATACGTGGGGACACTAACACCTGGAGTGGAACGTAACGGTCTTATGGCACACATGTCGGTATCTGAGGTATACAGTGGTAGTGCTATTGTGCACAACTGAGCCTTATGCCAGGTGTTCCTCACTGCACAGATGTCAGTATTCCCCATTGTTGGATCTAGATTGACAGGTATGATTATGAATGCTACACATCTAGCACTATTTAGCATACACATACAATGCAGTTGTCCTGTAGGTGTCAGGGTGTTTACCTGGTCTCAGGTTCTTCATCTATGTATGGTACTATATGTGCGAAGTACCCACTCCTGCCAGGACAACACCATGGGTGGTATTAGTATGCCAGGTTTGGATTGGTACAGCTAAGGTGATGGACAGCAGCAGACTTTGTGTAGATGACCGGTGTCAGACACATGTCGTACAGAGTTCATGCTAACAATGATGACTATTGACACACTGTGCCCTTCTCTGTTTAGAATCTGTGTGCATACAAGACAGCCCTTCGCTACTAAGTGTATGAGCATGCCCAGTATGCCATTTTGTAGATGGACACATAGTGCATTCCAGACAGACGTGTGCTAGTGTGTGAGCATGCCCAGTGACACCTTGTGTCAGTTGTGTGCCCCTGTGTATGGCCATGACCATTGTTATCCTGTATAGCAATAGTGGTCATCCAAGCATCAGATGGCCATACCCCACTACAGGATGGATTCCTAAATTTACCCCAGTGGTTCACAGGTATGTACACCATAACTGCCAGCATCCATGTCGATGTCTGCATTCCTAGAAGGTCATATTGACTGTCTTGAAAGGTGTACTGTCTGTGGCGCATCTCGTATCTATGTAGTATTGTACTACTGCTCCGTAGATAGCCAGTTGTCCTGCTCACACCACTGCCGTATGTTCATCTCCGTCTGCCTTGGGACACTATTATGCATTTAGACTGATCACACTCCATACAATCCCTATCGGTGTCTTTGCCTTTGCTGATGATGTCACCCACCTGGAAGTATACCTCTGGGAGTGCTGTGATCCAGTAATCTTGGTAGCGCGTTCTGTAACTGCGTAATGCTGTAGTGTGATAAGGTAGTCAGTTCTATGTTCTTATCCCTGCCCTGTCACGTGTGTGTGTATTTCCAGCTGCCTGGGGACTGAATAATGTTTTTAGATGGCTCGGTCTCCATACACACCCTATTGATGTCTTTGCCTTTAATGATGATGTCACCCACCTAGAAGTATGCCTCTGGGAGTGCTATGATCCAGAAATCTCGGTAGCGCATTCTGTAACTGCGTAATGCTGTAGTGTGATAAGATAGTCAAGTAGTCAGTTCTATGTTCTATTCCCAGCCCTGCCGTGTGTGTGTTTCCAGCTGCCTGGGGACTGACTAATGTTTTTAGACGGCTCACTCTCCGTACATTCCCTATCAGCGTCTTTGCCTTTACTGTTGATGTCGTCCACCTAGAAGTATGCCTCTGGGAGTGCTGTGATCCAGTAATCTCGGTAGCGCGTTTTGTAACTGCGTAATGCTGTATTGTGATAAGGTAGTCAATTCTATGTTCTAATCCCAGCCCTGCCGTGTGTGTGTGTTTCCAGCTGCCTGGGGACAGAATAATGTTTTTAGACAGCTCACTCCCTATTGGCATCTTTGTCTTTACTGAAGATGTCACCCACCTAGAAGTATACCTCTGGGAGTACTGTGATCCAGTAATCTTGGTAGCACGTTCTGTAACTGCGTAATAGTGTAGTGTGCTAAAATAGTTAGGTAGTTAGTTCTATGTTCTAATCCCAGCTGCCTGGGGACTGAATAATGTTTTTAGATGGCTCACTCTCCGTACACTCCCTATCGGCGTTTTTGCCTTTACTGATGATGTCACCCACCTAGAAGTATGCCTCTGGGAGTGCTGTGATCCAGTAATCGTGGCAGCACATTCTGTAACTGCATGATGCTGTAGTGTGATAAGGTAATCAATTCTATATTCTAATCCCAGCTCTGTTGTGTGTGTTTGTGTTTCCAGCTGCCTAGGGACAGAATAATGTTTTTAGACAGCTCACTCTCCGTACACTCCTTACAGGCGTCTTTGCCTTTGCTGATGATGCCACCCACCTAGAAGTTCGCCCCTCGGAGTGTTGTGATCCAGTAATCTTGGTAGCACGTTTGGTAACTGCTTAATGCTGTAGTGGGATAAGATAGTCAGTTCTATATTCTAATCCCAGCCCTGCCGTGTGTGTTTCCAGCTGCCTGAGGACAGAATAATGTTTTTAGACAGCTCACTCTCCGTACACTCCCTATCGGCATCTTTGCCTTTGCTGATGATGTCACCCACCTAGAAGTATGCCTCTGGGAGTGCTGTGACACAGAAATCTTGATAGCGGGTTCTGTTACTGCGTAATGCTGTAGTGTGGTAAAATAGACAGGTATGTGCTCGATTCCAAGGCATGGCAGATGTGTGTGGCAGTCATACCCTATGTGTTGGTATCTGTGGGTGGCTAGCTGCAGGATGTGTTGAGTGTGTTTTGTTGCTGTCCTATATAGTGTCCACAGCCTGCATAATCAGCCAAGACACTGGGTTGTCAACACATACATTTGCCAATAGGTCTGGTGAGTAAATGTCAGCAGCCCTACTCTTACCTTTAATACAGTCTGACCCGTGTGACGCAACAAAACACACATGCCTTGATAGTAACAACACTACATGATGCAGGTGGCACATGTAGTTTCCTTTTCATTCCTGTCTAATGCTTTGGTGTCATGTGGTCCGCTGTTGTGATATAAATGCAATATCTACATATGTGTGTATATGTATATGTGTGTGTATGTATATATATATATATATATATATATATATATATATATATATATATATATATATATATGTATACATATAATATATATGATATATGTAGATATAGATAGATAAACATAGATATATACATATATGTATGAGGACATCAGCACTATTGAATGTTTGTGCTGGATGATCTGTACATGATAACCTCGGATGTATGTATATCTGCCATGGTGTAGTGATAATGCGCATCGTCTGCTGTGTGCAGTGTCCCAGGTTCTAGTCGTGTAGACATCGGTTATTTTGTTGCTGGGAAGACAATGGGACATCGAATACGGTGATAGTAAGGCACCTGCTACCAGTTGTGTACGGATCTGAGTGACACTAAGCAGTGGTTATTAATTTGGAGGTTCGGTATGGGTCATATAACTATGCATTAGAAGACTATACTATGCAGATGAGGTTGACAATAGTGTATCCCATTTATCCCCAGGGTGTGATGCAGATCCCTGGAGTGTATGCGTGTAGATAGCTGGGTGCAGGGCTCGAATATAGATGACAGCATGGGAGAGGGGTCAGGCATACTGTACATACATTGGAGACCTGTGCCTCGGGAGTGCTCCTGCCTTAGTATGCCTAAGCTAGGGGTGTGTCTATACCTGCCTGGTGACATTGGGAGGGACAAAAGCAGTAGTGGGGTAGTCAGAGTGAACAAGCTGTACAAACAGGTGATGATCAGCACAATCAGCAGATTACATGCCCAGCCCCCACCAGAACACTACGGTAATGTGAGCAAGCACCATACACCCATGTTTCTTCTGCACTCTACACCACCGGTGTATATCTGTGGGGACATTTCACAACACAGTCCAACCAAATGAGAAGAGCTGCAGCAGGCAACATAGACCAACATGTGCAGGAGGCTGAGGGCAGTGAGGATGTGTATGCTGCCGAACAACCCTTACTGGGGTGACATACGACTTTATAGACCCAGGGTGACTTACGAGGGGCTACATGAGCTGGGGATAGTGGAGCACTATGGGATGGACAGAGACCTCCTACAGCGGCTTGTTGACCTGTGCCTGCCACATCTGACACATCAAACAGGCTGAGGGAAACCCATCACAGTGGATACCACGGTATGTGTTGGCCTAGGTATACTAGCCACAGGTACCTCCCAAAACACAACTGGGGATATCATGGGGATCTCACAGGCATCTGCATCCAGAGTATTGCATCAGTTCACAGACGCCATGTCAACACATGCTAGTGAGCACGTACATGTCCTCAACACATGTGATTAGTAGACCAGCAATATGCATTTCTTCCACCACATGGCTGACTACCCTGGGGAACTGAGTGCTATAGCCTGCACACACGTACACATCAAAGCACCACCCGGTGAGCGGAGTAGGGCCTACATTAACTGCAGGGGCATATCCTCCAACAGCTAGGCCATATGCGATGGCCAGGGCATTAGATTGAATGTGTGTGCTGTCTGCCCTGGAAGCTGTGATGATTCCAATATATGGATTCGGACACAGCTGTACCACACCTTTGCCAATATGGACATCCCCTACAGTCTCCTAGTGGGGGATGCTGGGAAACCACTGGAGTCATGGCTGATGACACCCATCAGCAATGCACACACACCTGAACATTCACAGCATAATGAGGCAGATGCACAGGTAAGACACATAATTGAGCATGTGTTTGGGATGCTCAGGTCACGGTTCTGGTATCTGGACACATCCGGTGGAGTCCTGCAGTATTCACTAGCTACATGCACACAAATTGTTATGGTATTTGCTATGCTACACAATCTAATCTTGCAGTAACAGTTGCAGCAGGAACAGCATGGGGCAGGGCCACATGGCCCAACACCACTGCCAAGGCCTGTACAGGCACAGTGTGACTTGGAGGAGGAACTACCTAAGCAGGGCCCAGTCGGCGAAAGGGCCATGCACAGTATGACCTGCCATTGGCAAAGAGGCAACACAAGGCATATGCACTGACACAGTAGGTACCCAGAGATTTCACCCTCTCTGACCTGCACACAGTACAAGGGATGCCAAACATAACACTACCTGTGCTCAGCCATGTATAGGAGGTGCACTGTGTGCATCTGACATAGGCAGCTCTCCAGCACCGTCCTCAGGTCTGGAACACACCCAGGGTATGTCTATCGATGTAACAATTGGCAGTTGTATTAGAATGTGTATTTACCCATTGCTATGGTATGTCTGTGAGCATACAAGAGACTTTGGTGGCCGAATGTTAGGGCAGAAGACAGTACACATCCATAGTGGCACCATGACATCTGTAGCATATACCTGGATCACAATGGTAGCCCGTAGTACACAGGGTGTCCTAACCCACTGCAGATTATGGGATGAACATCATGTGTGTCCATACAGCCCACACATGTTCCATACAGCTGGACAGGTGTGGACCAATACAGACAAATGATATACAATGGCCTATGGATATGCCCAATGAAAGACCCCAACCCCCACAGACACACACAGACTACAGCAGGCCAGGCAGTTGGATGTAGGTTGTGAAAGCTAGGATGTCCAACACCACTATGCTGGTAATTAAAGCTGGGATCTGACGTACATTGGTATTCCTCCAACCAGCAATTTAGGTAGGTCCACACACTGACATGGAGTACCTGGCATACCAGTACAGTAGTGGCAAATGTGTACAACTGTCAGCTGTGCCCCCCTTCCAACGTACACATGTGAGAGTCATGTGCGCCACTCCCGGTGCTGTGTAGGACTGTGGATGCGGTTGGATGTCCCCCCATGCTATGCAGAAATGTAGCAACTGTCAATGCCACATGACCATTAGCTACCCTGCAGACACAGCATGACACCTGTCTGTGTAGAACGCAGGGGTCGGCACCACAGTACTGACTATCTGGACATGTGACACATGCGATCCAGTTGACCATACTTGGCATGCTCACACACATGATGGTAATGTCGGTCGACAACATGCGTACAGTCAAACTGGGCATGCTCACACACTGAAACACAGGACGGCCAGGCCTGCAAACACCAGTGGTCCAGATATATCTGCCAGTACATTGCTATACTGTTGGATGACTGTGCTGTATGGTATGTGTGTGGTCTCTTGTCTGTACATATGCCATGGTGTATTGGTAATTCACATGAGCTATGTGTGCAGGGTACTGCTACCAACATATGAATAGGACGGTTCTTTGTTTGCGGACAGAACGACGCCTTTGGATATGGAGTGGTAAGGTACATTCCAGCAGGTGGGAGTGGTTGTGCGTGGGTTTGCACGGTGTTAAGCACTGCTGACCTCTGGTTACAGCACCTTATACCTGTTTAGACTCCACATTTCTTTAACAGTGCACTACTGGCATACTGGTAGACAAACACGCTTAAACCCGCTCGCTCACTGACATTTGTGCTTACATTTGTCACTCACGCTGGGTGTGTGCGATCCCTTGTGATGCGTATTACATCGGACTACATGACTACAGTATCGGGTATGTCTAACCATTAGGCGACGGCAGGCGTTTGACTGTACGGACTCGGCGGCCTGTCCAGTGACATAATCATATTATATGCATGTTACTCATACAATCTGCTCCCATCTGGCTGATACATGGGAACCAATACTCTGCAATGCTGGCATGTGAATGTTATTTGGTTAATGCAGCTCTCCGCCGGGTCATGCTACCACATACATACTGTACATTTTCCGTCTTTCAGATTGCATGACGGGAGACTGTAGGAGTAACACCTTTCCCACTTTGCATGGGACAGTCCCTCATTAGGCATATGTGTCATGTGACAATACTCTAGCCATTGCAACTGTCCTGATTAGAGGACATTCTCATATTCTACGTGTCTGTAATAGTTGCATGTTACAGGTCTTGTATACATGACACATCAATAAGTTATGTGAAGTAGCATAAGCAACTTGACTGCTGCTAGACTACGCTTTGATTTGTGCTGATATGTATATTTCTGTACTATGCATGGCTGTAGGTATGTTCTGCCCTGGTATGTCTGACAATTCTACAGAGCAGGTCCCACTTTGGCTATTCGGAATGGTGGCAGCCCTATAGGACCTATATGTAGAGCTATCACATGTGTCAAGGCAACACATACCCACAGCCAGTAGTAAACTGACTACTTCAATGGTTTGTATACATTAAGGTTATTCTTGTAGCATTATAGTTGCTAACACTGTTTCCTATTACATGTAGCTGTTTCTGATACAACAAAATAATTTCCGACACCACTACACACAATATATAGCCTCCTTTCCCAAACTCACAGGCCATGTGCCATAACATTCATTTTGCAGGACACAACTGCCCAGACGGGTGTGTCCCTCAAAGGCGAATAGGTGGTAAACCTCATCTGTTATGCTATCATCTACCTAAGGTGGTCAGCAAAATATGCGCTTTCCGTCACTTGCAGACCTCACATACCAATGGGGGAGAATGAACACTGTATCAGGGACACTGCATAACACCCTGTGGGACACATTTAGATGATTGGTTCTATTAACCAGACACATTGACATTCACAGAGCATATGTATTCATTTAAGTTTGTCGAGTTACATGCTGTTTATGGCTCATATATGTTGTCATCTGTCATTACCTGTATTCCGCCACCTGTCCACCTAATATCACTAGTTCTGGAAGTGTTTAGTTGGACTTTGTTACATTCTGATTCATAACTATGGACGTCCATGCTAATCAGGTGCACAGCACTGATATGGTCCCTATGTATTCCCCCAATGGTTTATAGACTATCCGGTAGATGTGCTCTTCAGGTATGGGAGGTATAGGCATCTGCTATGCCCACATAGGAATATTAATGACTTCCACTGGGCGGGCCTACTATATCTCTGCCAACCAGCACCTGCACACTTAAGCCCATTATTGCATACCCATGGTTCACCTACCTGGCACCCCTCTACAGCACTCATGACAAATACTTACTGTGAGCACAGCTGGGGTATGAGCACATCCCTACACATTGCCCTCTCTCCCCGTCTCAGGACACATGTCATACATTTTGTCAACCCATGTGTTATTACACTTGCACAACCTACTGTTCCATGTACACCTACATCCTGCTCGCATCAATAACCAGGAGTTCACACGTAGAGTGGATTTTTGGTGTCCCGGAAGGGACCCCGTTATGCATGTTTAAAGTGTAGACCTTGCAGATCTCTCCCACTGGTACTTTCCTGACGGTGTTTTGGACAGCAGCAGTGTATTTATCTTTATTGCTTGTCTGTATGTCTGACTGGCCTAGCTGGGCGGTGTGGGAGGTAAAACATTTATTTATTGGACCTCCCAGTAACATATGCCCGGTCTGAACATATGTTACCCGTAATTCCTGTAAAGTAACGTAGTTATGTACATGTGTATATCTACAATGACATATATATTTGTTTTGTGTGTATGTGTATATATCAATACCTGTTGTATGTGTATATATATATATATATATATATATATATATATATATATATATATATATATATATATATATATATATATATATATATATATATATATATATATATATATATATATATCTTTGTGTGTGTGTGTATATATATATATATATATATATATATATATATATATATATATATATATCTGTATCTATATATATATATATATATATATATATATATATATATATAAATCTGTGTGTCCGTTAACCAATACATTTCCCGGACATAGCCACTTACACATGCGTATTGGGTTTTATCTCTGCTTCAACAGCATACTATTGCCTTAGTCATTATGACACCGACACCTCACTCCCGTTAACTTGTAATCAGTATACTGCACGTTATACAGTGGACAGATGTCGCACGTTTTTCATGTCTGGAGTACCGCTGATAAGTGTGATGTGATACAGTGTCATTCGACCTATTACTCGTATGCACACCCTATTATTCCTGCTACTGTGTTTGTTTCTGTCCACATTCATATTATTTATGTTAATAAAATGAGTGCTTGTGTTACAGGGATTGTACGTCAACATATTGATGTCTGCATGTAGTTGTGTATTTCTGCTTTTCCCGGTTTGGGGTTGTCACAGCAGAACTCCGGTCCACTAATGGTTGGCAGATAGGTTTTACGTGCCGGGCTGCCAGCCCTGACGCACAGCCTCCGACGACGGTACGCCCATTCATGAATGTCTCCACGCAGACAACACTATCTGGGAATCGCACCTACGTACTAGCTGACCTCCACGGGCCACTCCATTGCAACCAGCGCAACATACCCTAGCACTCCTGTGTCCATAATCGCATAGCCATAGTTTCTCCAGCACACCCGTGTTGAGTTATCACGCATAACAGCCATTATCCACCTGATATCGCAGCCATGACACACCTTTGCACATTGCCCTCTCCAGAATGTTGGGGCCCTGCACACATTTTGTACTGCCTCATGTATTCACAGGGTCTCCCTCCATTTATAATTGCACATACCTTTCCTGGTGTTATGGATTACGAACGATTTGCGGGTTACAAGTGTAGGTGGTCACAACATGAAATACATTCAGTCTGTGTATAATGTTGACGTAGCACTTTAACGATGTTATGGCCACTGGTATAACCCTGCCTCTGATGTGAATAGCGGTGCTCTACTCACTGTTGTGCAGCTTTATCTGACATATTCTGCGAGCACTTTATAATACCTTAGTTGCTCTAGATTCCCTTCACAACCCTTATGTATGCTTTTGTCTTTCGGCGTTCATTCTATATATAATAATTGCATATTTCTTTTATGTCTGTGGATATTTATCTATACACACATTTATCTATATATATATATATATATATATATATATATATATATATATATATATATATAAATATATATATATATATATATATATATATATATATATATATATATGTTTGGGTCTACCTGAGATGGTCGACAAGCCATTTGATCGACACTCATTTGGTCAACAAGCAGTTTTACCCCCCCTAACTATATATATCAACTCCAGGGTCGCACAACATTGGGGAGGGGGGCAAATCTGCCTGTCCACCAAATGAACTGTCGACCAAATGAGTGTCGATCAAATGGCTTGTCGACCATCTCAGGTAGACCCATATATATATATATATATATATATATATATATAATATACATATAAGTTACAGCTGTACAAAACAACATATATTTGCTATGCTAAAAGCTGCTTACACCCGCGCAGGTGCCCTTGCATCTCCTTATTGTGAGTTACATATGTTTACTGCCACTTCTTTGTGATTACATGTGCCTTATTCCTTATGAAAGTACCACTTTAATTGATGGAATCCGGTTAACGGCCCCATGCGAGACACGCGTTCACCTTTACATGTTTAAGTGTTGGCTTTACAGCACAGAGGCATTCATTACACAATAAATTGATATGTGCTATAGTCATACTTGAACCGGGAATGCCTTTACGTTAGGCGGATGCTCTAACCACTACACTATTGTTGTTCTCCCTCATTTATATGTATACCCATGGTTCATAGCTACCCTAACATATGCCTCACCACTTCACTTACACAGCAGGCATCCATTCTCCTGCTGGGAAAACCGCAGTACTACACTTCCGACATTTCCTATTCCCTACTGCTCTGGACCCATGCTGCATGTCTACTCACTCCAAGGATATTCCGAACTCCTACTCTTATAGTCCTGGCACATATGTGTGTTTGATTGTCAGGGTGTTCATGTGCTGGTCCAGGTTTAGGCTTGCCCGACTGGTGACTAGAACTGCCCTGTATCTGTTCAAATGTCAAATGTAGCACATGGACAGATTTGGTCCCGATTTTAACATTCTACCTGTGTTTACAGACGCAGGGATTTGGGCACCTCTGACCACATTATTAGGTCGGCACTACATAATATAGGGTGGGGAGTGGTTCCACTACATGATACAAGGTGGGGGGGGGGGTTCCACTGGTGTTTCACTTCACATTTGACTATTTCATTCATTCATATATATGATGAATATTATTCTGGACATCAGTTATGAATTCACTACAGGTATGCAATAGTCCTGTCAACAAGTGTGACAGTTGGTTGGTGTACATATGTGTACAGACCTCTGTGATACTCGGGGACTAATTTCTACAGTGACAGGGACAAGGCTGTGACAAATCAGGGACAATCACAGACACTTCTACAATATTAGTACTATTAACTTGGAACGTGTTGACAGATTCATATTACTACTAATTTTCTGCAGTTAAATGCATCTATTACTCTTAATTGTTGTCATTAGTCATTCTCATTCAACACCTTTCCTCCAAAGGTCACTGGCTTTGTGAGTGATTAAGAGGCTGGCCAGTTATTGTGCGAATGCTCTGACCATTGGCAGGGTTGCCACATTTTCATATGTACAGGATGGGATATGTTCTGGGGACACCAGATTGTTTAGGCCAACACATACCCACGGTCAGTGCAGGTTTAGAACATTCATTATTTTCCTAGCTGAGAGCCTATTCCTTTAGCACTTAAGTTGTTAGTCTGTTTCTTGTACGAATTACGTATTTTATATCCAGACATGACTGCTTTAGGCAACTGTTACATGCAGTATGGTACATAGTTATTTCCTACAATCACAGGACATTTGGCATTGTATCATTGTTGATCAGGACACACCTACCCAAACAGTGACTGTCCCTCACACAGTGGGTCAGGGGGTTCCCTGTTTGTGTCAGCACCTTAATAACCATATTTCCAAGTGCCACTATGCGAATGTGTACAATATATTCTCTCGATTATTCATGTGGGGACACGTGCGTCACGGGCAGTGTTTGATCCTGGGTAGTAGGTTCTGCATGACCGTCTAGGGCTGGACAGTCTTGTGCACCACTACTGCACATTCAACTTGTGTCTGGATGTCTACAGGACTGGACATTGTGTCTTGATACCCAGTCTGATGTTTATACAGGTTACTTATCCCATGACGGATATCCAAAAATTGAACAAGAAAAATACCGACCATTCTTTTGGCTTTACAAAAATGTGTTGGGGTTTTACATGCAAGGGATACATAGTTTGCAATCCTGAAACTGCCTAGGGTGACACTGTCTACTACATATGAGTAGTGGTCACTATGTGTAAATGTGGCTGCGCCAAGCTAGTAGGCTGAGTATGGCTGGATTTGTTGGACGTTCAGGAATGGGGGCAGGTTGTGTGCTGTGGAGGGGATGATGGATATTCAATTATACATCCAGGTGTGTTGCATTTGAATGGGCCGGTTCCATCAGGACCATTCTGTGGGTATGTGCCGGTGACATTTCTGTATATTTGTGTCGCACATTTTAATATTCATATGTTTGTGTGATTGTGTTCTACAGTATGGCCTGTCAGGTTGTATTACAGATGTGTATACTTGTTCTTTGTGTTTTTTTCTGATTCACCTGCTGCTCCCTCATACACCTCCAGTTCACCTATTCTGCATACAACACAGTCTCGCCTTTGAGGATTATACCATTACCCATCCCTCCCACACACGTATTCCTGACACTCCATCCATCACTGCTTTGGTTGATGGCCCATGACACAGTCAAGGGAACACATTGCATACACTACATATGTCAAGTACCTGTATGGTTGTGTGGACTACCCTGGCATGTTTTACCTTCCACATGCTGTACATCACGCACATAGGTACACGCCCATGCTTAACTTTCATGACATGGTTGGTACACCCGGGTAATACCCATTCAACTGTGACACATCCTGACAAGTACGGCTTGGACCGCATATGGGCGGATTTTGGCCGACTGCTATGATCATTGGTAGGGTGCCACCTTTTCATATGTCCAGGATGGGATATATTCCGGACACATATCTGATTGTACAGGACAACACATACCCACAGCCAGCACTACGGATAATACTTTTCCTTTCTGCCTACATGTTAGCTTATTGTTGTAGCAGTTTATATGCTCCTTCTGTTTCATTTTCTTGCTTATTCTATTTCTTGTCACATGTGGTATGTTACATATGGACTTACCTATTGTATGTGACTATTACATGCATTGTGGGATATAATTCTGTCATACGGTCGCTAGATATTTACATTTATCATGGTTTTGTTATGGACACATCTGCCCAGCTGTGTACTCTCCCTCACAATGTGGGACAGCTGGTGACCCTGACCATTGGGCTAGACGTAGCTATTGGCGGCTCGCTAACATGACGCGTTTCACTTCCACTTGGTATAACTATCTACACTGCGTTAGAATACGGGCACACGGTTTTCATTGTCATTTGTTCAAGGGATGGGGACTCCATATTCCCTACCGTGCATTTGAGTTTGCTTCTTAATTTTGTGTTCGCAGGAACTGTCTTGCATGCTTTGCATACGTTTCAGTATCCACGGACACTGACAGGTGTGATTACTATTGCAGGCAAATTGTTATATGCAAGCATTTTAGGTTGCACGTCGACAGCTGACATTTCCACGCCTCCATGCGGCACTTCGACATGCCCGATGCACTCGCGCTCGTTTCCTATGCACGTGGCTGTGGCGGCAGCGCACCTTCATTAATATGCACTTGGCGCTACTGCGCCATCTACACGCTGCACGGTCGGTGCAAGCCTAACGCCGGCCTTGCACTGAGCTTCATGAATCCCGGGGCATTTCTAAAGAATAAAATATTGGAACTGTTGATTTAGAAATGGATGAATAGATGTATAGGGGCAGAGTGTACTGTGCCTTTGTTAAGGTTATATATGAAAGGGAGAAAAGAAAGGAAAGAAAAAAATAGAAAAAAGAAAGAAAGAAACAAACAACGAAAGTCAAAACTATACACATTGTTATTTACATCATGGATGCCACATAGGTTCATTGGTGTGTAGTAGGCTAATACCCCTGAAGCATTTACAAACCTAGCCCTTAGGATTGCACTGGCATTGTGCCACTCGACCTTAGTTTCCAGTGCCTCGGTCAAGTAGAGTCACTGGAGTGATCCCTGGGGTGAATTTTCTATTTCCCATCCACTCAACAAGATTTCTCTTGAAGAGGGCCAGTGAGTTGCTCTGCTTGACATGTATGGGAAGTCTATTCCATAGCATGGGCAGTCTCTGGGTTATGAACCTGTCCCTCCAGCATGTTCTGTTGATTGTGGTAATGAGGCTGAGGTCTCTGAAGTATGTGGTGCAGAGGGATTGGGATTTCTTTAGATGTAGCATTTCTAACAGAGCTTGGTCAGAAATAGCTTTGTAAGTCAAGCAGAGATCGCCTCTAAGTAGGCGATATGAGACAGAGATCTTTGTGAGGTACTTTTGTGGCCTCTCCAGTTGTTGCCAGTGTCTAGTGAGGTATGCCAAATGGGACATTGTACTCGATGATTGGCCTAATGATGGAAGAGTAGAGGGAGACAATGACCTCTTTCCTTCTGGATGCAAAACCCTTAGTAATGAGATGTGCCACATAGAAGGACTTTCTGACCACAGTGGCAGGGTGGTGGTCAAAAGAGAGGTTGCTGTCAACCTGTGTTCCCAAATCTCTTATAATGCCATCTGTGTTCAATGGACTACCATCAATGTGGTAGTTCATGGGAACTGGGTTTCTCCTCAAAGGGGATGACGACACATTTTTTGGCATTGAGCTTAAGGCATTGGTTCTGTCACCAGTCATTCTGTAGGATGTCAACATCACTTGGGGAGTTAATAATGGCTCCCAACTTGCAATTGTCTGTGAACTTTGTCAGCCAGAGTCCGTTTTTGATGGCCTGCACTTCTGCGAAGTAGATACCAAACAGGAGAGGACCCAGGATAATCTCTGTTGGACTCTACTCATGACTGGTCAGCAGTCTGACTTGGAGTCAGCTACTTTCACACTGTGGGTTCTATCTGTGAGCCAATTTTCAAACCACCTAGTGATATGGGGGTTGATGCCTAGCTTAGGGAGTTTTTCTATGATTCCTGAGTGGGGAATGGTATGAAAGGCCTTGCCCAGATCAAGGTAGGCTGTATGAACTACCTTGCCTTCATCCAAGCTCTGGTGACTGACTCAAAGAAGTTGACCAGGCTGAGCAGGCATGATCTACCCTTCACAAAACCAAACTGTGTGGGATCCCGAGTTTGGAGATTCCCTGTATCCTTGTTTATTAGGTCCATGATGATGCATTTTATAGCTTTGCATATCAGATTTGTCAGGCTAGTGGGGCGCTAGTTCCCAGGATCTGTAGTAGCTCCTCCTTTGTGGAGAGGAATGAGTATAGCAGTGTGCCATTTGGTAGGGACAAAGCCTTAGGTGAGGCTGTGATTGAACAGGGCACACAGATGAGGTGCCAATTCATTCTGTAGTTCTTGTAGAAGACAGCTAGGGATATTGTCAGGTCCCATAGAAGCTGTATTCTTGGCATTGGACATTACTGTTTTAACCTGTGCAGCAGCAATACTGGGTGCCTGGCAATCTACTGGTATTGTGATTGGTCCATTGGGGGGAAGAGAGTGGTAAAGTTGCCACTGAATCTGTCCGGACATGAGAATATTTTAGATGGATTTCATACTATTTATGGATATTTACTTAGACTAAGAGATGTGATAAGTATTGATTAGTAGTATTGATTTGAGGTTGTCTTCGTGAATTTTAATTCTAATATGGATGTCTTTTCAGTTAGTTTGTTAAAATAGAGTGAAGTAGGATTCCCCAGTAAGTTTGAAAGTAAGGCCTTTTTTAATGTTTTTCATTAATAATTTATGTGCAGATATGTATTTAATTGACAATATTCTGAAATTTTCCCAGGAGATTGAGATTTAGTTAACCAATTTTTGCTATAAAATATTTGAGGAAAGCACAAGCTGTGATTAGGACATGTTTACGAAGACCTGTGATCAATTTGGGAGTTACATGTAGAATTGCAGTTTCCCATGAAAATGTAGTTTTTCATACCTCATTTTTTGAGTTGTGCTTTAAAAGAGCACCATAATTTGAAAATATTCTTGCAACTCCAAAAAATATGTAGAATGTCCACATTGACTAAGGGGCAAAAAGGGCAGGATACATTTGTTTTTATGGCCAAATTTGTTAAGAATGGCTGGGGTATAGTAAGAATTATTGTTTATCATAACTTGTGTGTAAATTAAATTCTTAAAAGGGGTTAAATTCAAAGTGTTTAGTATGGGTTCATGCTTTTGTTCGATTGAAATATTTTTACTTACTTATGCCCTCCCAATATTTAGAATAGAGCAGAGAAGATTGATATTTAATTCCTGATAGTAGTTTGTAAGTTTGGGAGATCATTTTGGTTCTAAGAGATTGGGTTTTAATTATTTTTTGGGTTATTTTGATCTCTTGTTCATCTATTTTGGTGCTTGAATATTTTATTTTTATTAGTGACTTGAGTTGTCTAAGTATGGGATCGCAATTTCATTGTGCACCAAGTTGGGATTTCAATTTCTTCTACATTCAAATTTTTGTGGTGGTATATTTACCAGACCATTATATTTTTGATTTATGGGTATTTGTTAAGGTCTATTATTTTACTGTTAATTTTTAAGTTAGGGTTTAGGTGAATGGGTTGTAGAAAACTCAAGAGTGTATTGTAAATGTTTAGATGCAATTAAGGATTGAAAGATGATTATTTTGTTTTTGACTATAGGGTGGATTTTGTTTATGAGCATGTTTTTTGGTTGAAGGAAATGAGTGGATTTGGGATTGAAGTTGAGAGCTCTTAGCTGATTATGCCAGATTCTCACCCAGGTTGGAGACCATGAGTGTTCAGCTATGTCATAATTAGATATCTGAATTAGCCAGCTAGCATTAATTACATGATGATATAGGTTGAAGTCAGGGAGGCCTAAACCTCCTTTTTCTTTTTGGAGTATGAGCTTCCTGTAGCTTATTATTGTTGTTTTAGGGAACCAAATACATTTTGAGAGATTATTTTCTATTTTGCTAAAAAAATTTGTAGGGATACTTAAGTTGATAGAGTTAAGGTGAAATAAGATTCTGGGTAAAACGTTTATTTTGATAATAGCTGATTTCAATAAGAGAGTTAGACTGATATTTTTCCATCTTGACATGTCTTGTTCTACCTGTTCCCATGTTCTTTGAAGATTTGCTTTCATCAGATCTTTGTGAGTACGGGCAAAGATTGTACCTAGGTATTTTAGTGTGTAGCTGACTTGTATTTTAGTAGATGGGAAGTAGTATTCTATGTGACTGTAAGGATTCAAGGGAAAAATGGAAGATATCGAAGTGTTCATTTTGTAGTTTGCTATATTTGAAAAGCAATTAATTGATTTTAGAATTTTATGTAAGTCAGCATTTGGTAACTTCAAATAGATATTTAGATCATTTGCAAAGGTCGAGTATTTTTTTGCAGTGTTGAAGATTTTGGAAATGTGGTGGTGAGTTTTTTGAGCTATGAGAAGCAAAAGGGGTTCAAGAAAGAGATTGGAGAGATAGGGTGAAAGGGGACAGCCTTGTTTGGTTCCATTGGTTATTTTAATGGGTAGACATAGTGTTTTGTTAATGTAGAGAGTAGTAGTAGCATTTTTTATAAAGCATTTTATGACAGATATGAAGATTTGGGGAAAATTAAAGCATGACATGGTTATGAATAAGAAGTTGAGATCAACATTTTCAAAAGCCTTGGTGGCATCAGTTGTTAAGGCATATCTTGGATGTTTATCCTTTGCTAATAAGATCATTATGGTATCTAGCTTGAGAGTTTTGTAACATAACTGCCTTTGCTGTATGAACCCGAGTTGCTCAGGGAAAATTATAGTTGCTATGACTTTTTGTATTCGGTGAGGTTAGGATTTTGATGTCTAGGTTTATGAACGCGATGGGTCTATACCTAAGAGGATTCATTTTGTCAGTGTGTGGTTTAAGTAACAGTATTGCTTTTGAGTTATTTATATATTTGTCTGAAATTCCATGAAGAATAATGTAACTGAATAATTTGAGCAGGATTTTGACTAGTTGTGCGCTACATTTTTTATAAAATTCAGCAATGAAACCATTGAGGCCTGGTGCTTTGTTTATTTTTAGTTTTTTAATTGCCAGCTTGATTTTATCAGATGTAAGAGTATTGACTAAGAAACTATGTTGCTCTTCATTTAGACAGGGAAAATGAAGTTTTTTTTTCTAAGAAATTTTCATATACATCAGGATGCAGTTGTTTTGGGGGGGGGTTGTAAATATTATTGCAAATTTCAGCAAAGGAATTAATTATATCAGAATTGTTGTAAAGGGTTTTGCCTTTGTACTGTATCTCTGGTATGTTTTGGAGGCCTTCTTTGATATTAATCAATTTGGCTAATGTTTTTGAGGGAACCTGGGCCCATTCCGATTATCTGTAAAGGAGTTTTAATTCAGTTAGAGATTGTTTATGTAGATGGAGTTTGTGGAGTTTTTTTGGATATCACACATTTTGTCTGCTAAGACAGAGGAGTATTTAACTTGAAGCTGTAGTTCTATTTCTTTTAATTGTTTTTCAAGTAAAAGTTTTTGTTCATGTTCTTGTTTTTTTGTAAATAGATGTTTTCTGGATTTGAACCCCTCTAATGACGGCTTTAGTCACTGCACATAGTATATCATACAGTATATTGCTGTAGGATAGGCCGTGTTCCAGTTGGGATAGGATCATACTGATTTCTTCTTTAACCTCTTCCCTTTCTAACAGATTGACATTCAGTGACCAATTAGCAGAACCATCCCTAATATTATTATAATAGTTTGGGTTAATAGTTATTGAGATTTTGGAATGGTCTGAAATTGTTCTCACATCTAGTTTGTATTTGAGAATTTGTATAGAAAAGGTATCAGACACCAGGAAGAAATCTATTCTGGACCAGACTTTGCATGAAGCTGAAAAATATGTATCCTTGTTTGTTGATCTGTCATGATCATAAATTAAGTATGGGTCTACTAGGTTGAAGTTCCATTTGAGTTCCTGCAACGTTAAGGTGACTTGGGATGACTATTTTCTAGTTTTGTTTGAGCTATCATTTAGAGGATCAGCAAGGGCATTCCAGTCTCCCCTAGTAATAAGGTAATGGATAGGGAATTTTAGTAGAAGATTGTAAATGTCATAGATAAAAAGTTGTTGGTTAGAACAGGGGCCATATAAATTAAGAAATAGTATGTGGTTGTTTAAATGGTGGTAGGAACATGCAAAGTAACACCAACAGCCATTTGTGTCAGACTTGCTGTTTATGATTTCTCCTGCAAAAGTTTTTTTTAATTATGATGGCAGTGGCCTTTAAAGCGGAGTTGTTACCAGCTGATATGATTTGCTTAATCCAGTTTCTTACCCAATCTTTTTTCCATTGGTCATTGGTTAAGTGGGTTTCTTGTAGGTAAATAATATTTGATTTACTTTGATATAGTAGATGCATGACCAGGTTATTTTTTTTTTTTTTTTTGTGAAGACCATTGGCATTCCAAGAGTCAGTTGTAATCATTCTATAGTTATATTAAGTGAGTATAACTTTTTTTAAACATTCTTTGGAAAAATATATGATTAGTGTTGCTATTAAGTTTGTTATGAACTACTAAACTGGTAATTAAGAAACATACTGATGGATTTTGGGTGGCATCCATTATTCCTACCGTTAATTTAGTGCCTAACCATTTATCTCCCTGGGGTAAAGTCAAGATATATTGGTGAATGGAAGGGTTGTAGGTGTGGAATATAAATGATGCATTACTATGAGGTAGCAGGGAGATACCAAACAGCCTTAACATATAATTACAAATATCTACAATCATTATGCAAATCATACTTCCAGCTACTTCCTTGGTATGAGTTTGCTTACAGCAAGTAAAATATTTAGTTAACGTCATTTTTAATAGTAAACTGTAATGAAGGCAGGGATTAGTTTCTTGAGGTATTGAAGCTCTGGAAGTTGCATTAGAAGTTAAGACACATGTGATATGGGATTGGAGATTTTGAATGCAAGCATGATATTTTCAAGCCATTAACAGTAGAAAAGTACATTGTTCAAGTGGCTACATTTTCATCTTGTAAAATAATAGTTATCTGAAGGTGTAACTAAATGTATAAACATGAACACCAGAGAAGCAATGAAACAGTGCAATTATTCAAGATCTATAAAAGCAGAGCTAAAGTATTAATAATAGCGTTCTTGAAAGCTTCACCGTGAAATAGGCTCATTACAGTTAATCTTTCATTGAGGTTATGTAATCTGTGCCAGAACTGTATCTGCAGAGATAATAAATTTTACCAATAACCAGATTCAAGGGATGAAATTAAATGAGGCAATCAGTAGTTTTATCAATAATAATGCAATCCCCCCTTTATATATATATATATATATATATATATATATATATATATATATATATATATATATAATATTCAGTTTAAGTACTAATAGATGTTATACATAGCTACATTTGTATCCTGAGTGTAGGAAGTAACATATAGGTCAGTAAGTGTACAATAGACCAACTGCAACAGTCAACCCTAAGAGTGAAGTATTTAGGTGCTTTATAACAGACATTTTTTGATATTACTTGGTATCTTAAAGTCATGTAGCTGGAGGGAATATAGTCATTTCCTGATGAAAATTAAATCAGTATAGTAAAGTACTTTGTATCTGTATATGTACAGCAACATAATATGTAAAGTGAAATTACTTGCATAAAACCAATCGATATGTTGACTACCAGCCACCAGCTATTCACAATGTCCTCTTGAATTTTATTTAGAGTTTGCAATTAAAGTTGCAGTTTATTATTTTTAAAGTGGTAAGCAGTAGTTGGAAATGAATGTTGTATCCTTCCAGTAATGTTCTGCCTTTCTTAGGGGTTGTAGACAAAGTCAGATGAACCTTGAACTCAGAGCGGAAGAAGATGCATGATTTCCTGGGATGATGGAACTTTGGAATGGGACGCATACCAGGTAAGTGTTGCAAAATGATTATTTCATTTTGTATTTGCATTATCTCTTGTTTTAGTATGTTTTTTTCTTTATGGCAAAAAAGGAAGACTGATGCTTCATTTGAAAATATTAGCCAAGGCAGCGTTCACTTAGTACAAAACTATTCGCTCGGCAGGTAAATCCGAACAACATGGTGGCGATTAGGCCTTTGTGGCTGCAAGCTATTGCGAAGATAGGTGAAGGCTGCCAGCCTTGCCACATAGAATTCTGTAGATAATTCTGTCATCTGTAAACATTAATGTAAAACACAGGCTTGTTCTCTTAAATGTGAAAAGACTGCATTGGATATTGAACTGCAAAAACATATTAACAACACTGTACTCTGCTGTAAGAAAGCTAAGTCAAGCATTTCATGACTGTCTTTGATGTTAAAATTCTGAGCTGATATGTCTAGAAGAAGGCATCCTGCCTATTGTTTTAAGGCCAGAGTTAATGGCTAGAATTTGCATGTATAAATGTCCTTTATTTTTCTGATTTCTGATCAGGTGTAAAGAATGTAAATGTAGTTTCTGTTAGCCTGGGAACACCAGAAAAGTGTGAAGAATTATGTCATGTAAGGCAATTTAAAGAGAGCGAATCAGAGAGCTCTGAGCATTTTGTCTTGAGAACATCCAACCCAGCACTGTCTTGCTCTAGATGTAAGTAGGATTGTAGAACTGTGTCTTCCCTTAGAAATAGCTAGGAATTAGGACGATTAGACTACATGTTTTTCTGTGATGTCAGAACTTTTCTACGGTATTATTTTAAGTATTTATCTGTGATCTCTGAACTCTTGACTAGCACTGTGTAGTAAGAAGTATTGTCTTGTGTCTGTATTATTTATTATTAAATATTTTAAACCTTTCAACTGTGACTGTTTTATGTAGAGTTAATTTAAGTTCTAGAGTACATTACATGTATTTAGTGATACTGTACCAACTCACTCTAATAAGCTTTGACTGTTCAATCACACTTACCATTAGGATAATAATATTGCACAATAATAATTGGTCACCCTTTCAGAAGGGCCTTTTAGTAGCTGATATTAGTGGGTGGTGGCAGCCGGTACTACCTTTAAGACTGGGCAGAAAAGGGGCACAGCTGGAGAACCTTTGCCAGCCTTCCTCAGGAGTGTCAATGTGGTTGTATATAACTCTTATCTCAAAATGTGTGTGTGTCAGCCACATAAGCAGGGACATGAAGGACTGGTTGAACATAGAGGGTCTGGAGGTTTTAGCTTGCCCACTAGACTGAGATCTGGACCCTATAGCTGTGCCAGTGAGGAGTCTTATTGGGGACTTGGAGAGAAAGGGAGAAACCAGCCCCAGACTGACTGTGATCTCTGTGTGCTCTTAAGGGAAATTTTACTTTACTGTGTGTGTATTTATTACCCTTTCCCTATATGGATGCCCCTCACTGGTGTTAGTGGTGAGGATTGAGGCTCCTTGATTGCTGGGCCAGTGCATGGGTGTCACATATTAATTGTGTTGCAGTGGTGGGATAACTACACCACATACTAATAGGTTCGCAAATACTAATTGGCTTGTAGTGGTGTGGGTAGAGTGAATTCCTGTAGCTTGTGTACAGTGATCATTGAAGGTGTTTTGTACTTTAAATCAACCATGCAATGAATACTCAGAGTTCAGATCACAATTGTTTTATTTCTTTTGTTAGCTTAGTCAGAGAGAGCAGGCAGCCTGTCAGCAGAGGAGAACAGAAAGCTGACAAGGAGCCAGCTAGCTGAGATGTGCCAGGCTAGGAGACTGGTGCATGGAAACCTGACTAAGGCAGACATGATTGCAGTGTTGGTCCCTAAGAATGCCCTCACCTGCTTTTTTGTAACAGGTGCAGGCCATGCCTGAATGGCTTCTACCTTGGCAGGGTCTGGCCTGATCTTACCACTCCCCACTCTATGTCCCAGGTAGGAGACCTCTGCCATACCCACCTGACATTTGCTCTGTGTAATGGTCAACCCTGCCCTCTGTAGTCTGCCCAGCACCTCCCTGACATGTTGAAGATGCTCTTGCCAGGAATGGCTGTACATGGCAATATCATCTAGGTGATCAAGGGCAAACCCTCCTACTCCTGCTAGGATATTATCTATCAGCCTCTGGAAAGTTGCTGGGGAAGTTTTCATCCCATAGGGCATCTTTGTGAACTCATTCAAGCCAAAAGGAGTCACAAAGGCAGACCTCTCTATAGCACTGGGAGTCAAGGGCACCTGCCAGTGACCCTTGGTAAGATCAGTGGTGTTAGCCCCAGCCAGCTGCTCTAGGGCTTCATCTGTCCTAGGCATAGGGTAAACATCTGACTCTTTGTGATGATTTCATTTCCTTTAGTCCACACAGGACATGGTGCTGCCATCCTTCTTTGGCACCAGCACCACTGGGGAGGCCCAGGGACTGTTGGACTCTTGAATCACCCCTGGAAGCAACATCTCCTGTATCTCATCCCTCAGAGACTGTTTGAATCTCTCAGGAACCCTATAAGGGGACTGCCTAATAGGCCTTTGGGGTCCTGTATCCACCTGGTGGGTGCACCCTGGTTTCCCAATTAACATGTCCCCAAACTCCTGTAACACTGCTCGGATTTCTCAAACCTGGGTAGGAGATGACTGCTGGGAAATTGCTACCTCTTCCACTGAGGTGTCAGTCCGAGCTCCACTAAAGAGATCAGTAACCAGACCTCCCTCAGACTCCTCCTGCAATCCACTGCAAATGCTCCGCACAAGGGCCTCCCTATCATAGTAAGGTGTCATCATGTTAACATATACAATGTGTGCCCCTGCCTCCTGCCTGGCAGTTCCACCATGTAGTTAACATTACTTACCTTTCTTACCCTCCCAAGCTGCTTGCAGCTTGTGCTGTCTGACAGGAATGAGAACCATTACCTGCTGCCCACAGCATACTCTCTAGCTCAAGCATTCCTGTCATACCACACTTTTTCTGTTGTTGGGCTTCTGCCAGGTTCTCCTGAGCCAAGCCTATGAGTCCCCTGAGCCTGGTCCTGAAGTTTAGGACATATGCCACAACAGACTCATTGTGAGGTTCACACTCACCTTTCCACTCATCTTGAATTAAATCTAGAGGTCCTCTCACCCTATGCCCACACAACAACTCAATGAGTGAAAAACCTGTGGATTCCTGGGAATCTCTCTGTAATCAAACAACAGATGGGGAAAATATTTGCCCCACTCCCTCTTGAACTGGTCTGCAAATGCCTGTAGCATGGACTTGATTGTAGAGTCTAACCTCTGAACAAGACCATTAGTCTGGGGATAGCAGGGGTGGTCTTCAGGTGCTTTACCCCACAGGACTTCCACAGACAAGCCAGCATGTCTGACATGAAATTGGCACCTCTGCCAGTCAGTATTTCTTTCGGGAAACCTACCCTGCTGAAAATCTCTAATAAAGTATTTGCCACTTTTTCTGCCTTAATGGAGGACAGAGCCACTGCCTCAGGGTATTGTGTTGCATAATCCACTACCACTAGGATATACTTTTGTTCCTGTGGAACTTGGGGTACTCAAAGGCCCCACAATATCCATAGTTACCCTTTGAAACGGCTCCTCAATCACAGGTAAAAGCATCAAAAAAGCTCTCACCTTGTCTCCTGCCTTGCCTACCTTTTTGCACTGCTCACAGGTCCTACAGTACCCTGTTACATCTCTGGAAATTTCAGGCCAATAGAAGTTCTGCATAATATGTATCTTTTTACGTTTTATGCCCATATGACCTGCAAAGGGAATATCGTGTGCTATGGCTAGAAGCGCCAAATGGTAGGTGCTAGCCACTACCAACTGCTGTACTCTCTCCCCTTCTAGCCCTTCCTCAGGGGTCCACTCTCTATACAGTAACCCTTTGTCCCAGTATACAGATTCCCCCTTCCCTTGAGAATTAGATGCCTCCCTAGCTACCTGCCTCAGGCCTTGTAATGTAGGGTCTGAGAGTTGAGCTTGTTTCAACTCTTTCTTTGTAACCTTTTCCAGCTTCCCTTCCACATGAAGTTTGGCATCCTCTGACAGTGGTACCTCACTGTCACCCTGGGTACTACTACTCACCTCTACCTTTGCAGTCACTGTGTCCAAGGGAATATCAGTACCCACAAGCAGCTGTGGCTCACATTCAGTCTCACTGCTACAGAGCAGCTCCCTCTCTGAAGTAACCACCTCACCAGTCCTGGCTGCAAGTATGCAGTCTGTCTGGGTCTCCACCAGACTACCAGCCCCCCCTCATGCTTGTCTCCTAGCCTGACTGCATGTAACTGCATAAGCACATGGTACTGTCTCATCCAAATCCTTCCCTATCATGCCATCTGCAGTATGGTAGTTTGGTACCCTGGTTGTCTCAAGACAACCTACTTTTGGCATTTTGTCTTCCCCACTTACTGGCTCTTTCAACTTTTGTTCCCTGCCTTGCCTCTGCGGACATCTGTGTGCCACATGGCCCCACTGGTTGCATTCAAAACATTTAACCCTAGGTCCTGGGTGCGTACCTTGACTAGTGGCTTCCCCTACTACTGGCAGATTCTGTTGGGGCAGTCTGTGCTGCCCACCATGGGTTCCTTTACTGGGGGTCTAGTTCCTGTGCAGAGATGCCCTGCTTGATAGGTATAGGTCTCTATTCTTCCCCAACCCGCCTGAAGTAGTACAATGTCTATTAGCTCACCAGATCTTCATATCCTCAGGCAAAGTGCTAAGGGCTTGTTCCCCTCACCAAAAGGTCTGCCAGCCCTTCAAAAGTGGTGACCTGACATCCACTCACCCATCTATGAAAATAAGTGCTCAGTTCAGCAACATATTCACACACACCTTCATCTGCTTTGCGCCTATGCTCACAATTTTTTTTCCTATACGTTTCAGGTGTTAGCTTAAATAATTCTAACAAGTGATTCTTAACAGCAGTATAATCAAAACATGCAACATCAGGCATTTTGGACAGCATATTTACAGCTTTACTATGGAGTAAGTGGGGTCAGGAACTGTACCCAGAGCCTTTGGTCAGCATCATACTGTTTACACACCCTCTCAAACATATGAATGAAACTATCAAAATTATCCCCCTCTTTAAACTTCAGAAGAAATTTACTGACCTTTTGTGCTTCTGAGGTCCAGCTACTCCCTTCCCCATTACCTGATGACTCTGGCAAAGAGTCAGCATCTCCATCTCATGCTGCCTCTGCCTCTCCTTTTCCACAGCTTCCAGGCATAGCACTTTCTCATTCTACTCAGCCTGCTGACATCTCAATCTCTCAGCTGCTTCTATTTCCAAATGACTGGCCTCCAACTCAGGTCTCTTTGGCTCCAGATGGATTTTTAAGTCCTCTGCAGAAAGGCTGAGTTGTCCTTTCTCTGAGGGTGGTACATCTCAACTGCCAGTCTGATTGTCCTCCTGGTTGCTGTTTTCCATTAAGGCAGAAAAATTGGCAAATACTTTATTAGAGATTTTCAGCAGGGTAGGTTTCCTGAAAGAAATACTGACTGGCAGAGGTGCCAATTTCATGTCAGACATGCTGGCTTGTCTGTGGAAGTCCTGTGGGGTAAAGCACCTGAAGACCACCCCTGCTATCCCCAGACTAATGGTCTTGTTCAGAGGTTACTCTACAATCAAGTCCATGCTACAGGCATTTGCAGACCAGTTAAAGAGGGAGTGGGACAAATATTTTCCCCATCTGTTGTTTGATTACAGAGAGATTCTCAGGAATCCACAGGTTTTTCACCCATTGAGTTGTTGTGTGGGCATAGGGTGAGAGGACCTTTAGATTTAATTTGAGATGAGTGGAAAGGTGAGTGTGAACCTCACAATGAGTCTGTTGTGGCATATGTCCTAAACTTCAGGACCAGGCTCAGGGGACTCATGGGCTTGGCTCAGGAGAACCTGGCAGAAGCCCAACAACAGAAAAAGTGTGGTATGACAGGAATGCTTGAGCTAGAGAGTATGCTGTGGGCAGCAGGTAATGGTTCTCATTCCTGTCAGACAGCACAAGCTGCAAGCAGCTTGGGAGGGTAAGAAAGGTAAGTAATGTTAACTACATGGTGGAACTGCCAGGCAGGAGGCAGGGGCACACATTGTATATGTTAACATGATGACACCTTACTATGATAGGGAGGCCCTTGTGCGGAGCATTTGCAGTGGATTGCAGGAGGAGTCTGAGGGAGGTCTGGTTACTGATCTCTTTAGTGGAGCTCGGACTGACACCTCAGTGGAAGAGGTAGCAATTTCCCAGCAGTCATCTCCTACCCAGGTTTGAGAAATCCGAGCAGTGTTACAGGAGTTTGGGGACATGTTAATTGGGAAACCAGGGTGCACCCACCAGGTGGATACAGGACCCCAAAGGCCTATTAGGCAGTCCCCTTATAGGGTTCCTGAGAGATTCAAATAGTCTCTGAGGGAGGAGATACAGGAGATGTTGCTTCCAGGGGTGATTCAAGAGTCCAACAGTCCCTGGGCCTCCCCAGTGGTGCTGGTGCCAAAGAAGGATGGCAGCACCAGGTTCTGTGTGGACTAAAGAAAATGAAATCATCACAAAGAGTCAGAGGTTTACCCTATGCCTAGGACAGATTCAGCCCTAGAGCAGCTGGCTGGGGCTAACACCACTGATCTTACCAAGGGTCACTGGCAGGTGCCCTTGACTCCCAGTGCTATAGAGAGGTCTGCCTTTGTGACTCCTTTTGGCTTGAATGAGTTCACAAAGATGCCCTATGGGATGAAAACTTCCCCAGCAACTTTCCAGAGGCTGGTAGATCATATCCTAGCAGGAGTAGTACGGTTTGCCCTTGATCACCTAGATGATATTGCCATGTACAGCCATTCCTGGCAAGAGCATCTTCAACATGTCATGACAGAAGAAAGTTTGTCCCCAGTTATAGTGCCATAGCTGCTCCCCTCACAGACCTGACAAGGAAGAACAGAGCCAGCCAGCAAAATGCCAAGTTGCTAAGATGGAACCTCAGGATGCAAGCATATGATATGTCAGTACAGCACTGCAGTGGGATTAGCAATGCCAACACAGATGGGATCTCAAGGCAGGGAATGGGTAAGGTATACTAAGATAGACCTAACCTTCTCAAGCAGCGTTTCGCAAGGGTCACTTGAAAAACTAGCTTGAGTTATTCAGGGGGGAGATGTGTGAAGATTGATGAGGGCTGCCAGCCAAGCCAGATAGAATTCTGTAGATAATTCTGTCATCTGTAAGTATTAATGTAAGCCACAGGCTTGTTCACTTAAATGTGAAAAGACTGCATTAGATATTGAACTGCAAAAATGCAACAACAATGCACTCTGCTGTAAGAAAGCTAAGTCAAGCATTTCATGACTGTCTTTGATGTTAAACTTTGGAGCTGATATGTCTAGAGGGAGGCATCCTGCCTCTTGTTTTAAAGCCAAAGTTAATGGCTATTATTCGCATGTATATATGTCCTTTATTGCTCTGGTTTCTGATCAGGTGTAAAGAATGTAAATGTAGTTTCTGTTAGCCTGGGAACACCATAGAAGTGTGAAGAATGATGTCATGTAAAGCAGCTCTGTGTTATCAATTTAAAGAGAAAATCAGAGAGCTCTGAGCATTTTGTCTTGAGAGTATCCAACTCAGCACTGTCTTGCTGTAGATGCAAGTAGGATTGTAGAACTGTGTTTTCTCTTTGAAATAGCTAGCTAGGAATTAGGAAGATTAGACTAAGTGTTTTTCTGTGATGAGATAACTTTTCTACAGTATTATTTTAAGTATTTATCTGTGATCTCTGAGCTCTTGACTAGCACTGTATAGTAAGAAGTATTGTCTTGTGTTTGTATTATTTATTATTAAATATTTTTAAACCTTTCAACTGTGGCTGTTTTATCTAGAGCACATTGCATGTATGTAGTGATACTGTACCAAGTCACTCTAATAAGCCTTGACTGTTCAGTCACACTTACCATTTGGATAATAATATTGCACAGTAATAATTGGACACCCTTTCAGAAGGGCTTTTGAGTAGCTGATATTAGTGGGTGGTGCAGCCAGTACTACCTTTTATACTGGGCAGAAAAGTAGCACAGCTGGAGAACCTGTGCCAGCCTTCCGCAGGAATGTCTGTGTAGTTGTATAAAAGTCTTATCCCAATGTGTGCATGTGTCAGCTACTTAGGCAGGGACATGAAACACTGGTTGGACAGAGATGGTGCTGGAGGTTTTAGCTTGCCCACTAGGCTGAGATTGGGACCCTATAGATATGCCAGTGGGGAGTCTTATTGGGGACCTGGAGAGAAAGGGAGAAACCACCCCCAGACTGACTGTGATCTCTGTGTGCTCTTAAGGGAAATTTTACTTTACTGTCCATGTATTTATTATCCTTTCCCTATATGGATGCCCGTCACTGATGTTACCAGTGCACAGGCATCACAGCTATATTTGCAAGTTGGATTCATATGTAGCAGTTTTATAAGAGTATAATTTTGCATTGGGTCCAGGTTTGATTAATGCAAAGAGAGATGACTGGTATGAAGCTGTCACTGATGAGAAAGCTTTTTGTAGATTTAACAGATTTAAAATCAGAATGCTCATTTTTGCAGAGGTTATTCTCAGTCTCAAAGCTGAGAATTTATAAAATACTTGGGCGGAGTTAACAGACCGCATTTTGGTGTGGATAGTTGTACTCTTCTCAATACTAAACCATCCGATGCTTCGAAAGAAAAAGTACTTGTAGACTAAAGCCTCAGTTTTTATATTTTATAAGTTTGGCAGTTCATTGAATGCTCTGGTGAAGGCTGCTTTAGCTTCCTCAGTTATTAAGATTTGAAATTGTTGGTCTTTGTGGTGGAATAACAATGTGGCAGGGTACTGCATTTCGAAGCAGATTTTCTTGTTGATAAGGTAGGAGCAGAATGGGGCAGGGCCTGCCTCTGAAGTTTGATAGGAAGTGGGAGATCTTGGGGAAACAGTTATTTTGTGGCCTCTTCATGTTGACATTTTTTTGTTGCAAATCTTTAATTGGTCATTAAGCTTAATTTTGAATTGTAGATCATTGATTTTTGAGGTGTTTTCTGTTATTTTGGTTTCATTTATATTTAGCCTTGCAATTAGTTGGTCTAGATTTGATCCAAATGAACTTAGTTTGTCTGAGAAGCCTTGGATTTCACTTTACAATGGTTGAAGGGATGATTTAGGATCATCAATAGAGTATGTTCCATCCATTTTGGATCCTAAGACCGGTTTGCTAGTTTCCTGTTGAACCTTTGTAGTTTTTTGTCTTTTGGTGATTATGTCTTTTTCCTGGGAGGCAGTTGAGGAAACTTTAATTTTGACAGTCTGAGCATCCATTTATTCTTGTTGGCTGGTCATTTTTATTGAGTATTTGTTTCTTTGCTTTCTTTTTTTTCTTCCATAACTTGATATTTCAGAGAAGGGCCAGGGACCATGCAGGAATATCCACTGCACCAAACAGTAGAAATGGTAAGTTGATGAAAACAGCAGCTGGAAACTGAAATATGATGAGAAGCACTTTTGCTTGGATAAAACCATTGCAGTTATGCCTAAAAAAGCTGAAACTGACATTTGATGATGATTTTTAGTAGTAGATATTTTTTGCAGTTATTGGAGCAACACGGAGAACATGCCTAATGATCGGTGACCATCTTGGAATCCCCCTAAAGTAGATATACCTATACCTATACTGCAGATATAAGCTTAATATAGCTGAACACATTAGACAACTTGCTATAGCATGCCCAGCATAATAACAGTGACATTGCATCAATGTATGTATATATATATATATATATATATATATATATATATATATATATATATGTGTGTGGGTATATATATATATATATATATATATATATATATATATATATATATATATATATATATATATATATTATAGATATAGATATACACACAAACACACACACACACACACACACACATATATGGATCATTAATATATTGGAAAATGCTCTTGCAACACAAGAAATAATGAGGCTGACTGGAAAATTCTAAACACAGCAAAACAGGGGGCTGCAAATAGCTGAGGGATGGGGGAGAATGGAGAGAAACCACATGTTGCATTGCAGCTTATGCAAAGAGGATACAGAAATATTCATTTTGTGTTGTGATGAGGGATAGTGAAAATTCAAGTATAACTTTTTACTCCTGTCCCCTGTGTCTGTCTGTCTCTCTGTCTGTTGCTCTCTCTGTGGCTGACCATCTGGCCACCTCAAAACCACTCTATTGACACAATCATGCCCCCAGTATTGAAGGCCATATGACTCATGTGCTCCCCTAGGGGTGAGGGCACCAAGGGTGATTCCATCATTGTCTCAGTGAAACATATATTTTGATCTATGGCAATATGTAACCCTTTCATTGCCAAAGATATCCAAGTTTTGGGGGTACAATGGGCTGATGTGGGAGATGTCAACCACTTTTGAGAGTGAGAAATACCATGTTGATTACATGAAGTAGAAAAAGCAAACCAAATCAATGAAAGAAATAAAAGTTTAAAGATGAGAAGACTTCTAGAGAACACATGGCTATATCTGAACAATTTCAAGAGCCTATGAAGAACTCTTTTGTAACCCAACAGAAAAAAAGTTGCTGGAGTAGAAATGGGACCCTGAATCCCCAAACGCTAGTCTCAGATTGCAGATGTAAAGGATTTGGATTGGTCAATAATGGTAGAAGTCTTTACTGTCATAAAGGGTATGGCAGCTGCGAAAGTATTGAAATGATAATGGTAAGGGGAAGCCCCTTGATGGCAGTGAACGTTTAAGGCATAACCTGATTCAACCCATTAGAAATCTGGGATATAAATCACATCTCCTAACATCACAGTGGAGGATACAAATACAACTCACAAAACATAGGAACATGAAAGAGAGATATGTGTAAGGAGTGAGATCTGAGGAAAGTGTCTAACATACTCCCATACCTTGGGTTTTAATATTAATCAACAGCTCAAATGTATGGTTATGCAATAGGTAGACTAGAGGAAACAGAAACAATAAAAGAAGTAAGGGATATAGTTCACCCAAACAACAGTAGAAGACCAAAGTGATGGTGGGGGTATTTGCAGGATTTTAGTCCTTTCGGTAGGATCTCAACAAGGGAGGTAATATGGAATGGAATGACACAGAGTCCAGTTCTATTTGGCAGTGGGGTAGTTTTAGAAGAATATGTAAACAATCTAGTGAGATTCAATGGTATTGGCAATGGTAGTTCTGTTGATAGCAGTGAACAGTTAAGGCATAACCAAATTCAAACCCTTTATAAATCTGGTGTTCAAATAACTCACAAGTACGTTCACAAAAGGAGTAGACAGCAAAAGAGGAAATGTAATGCAGGAAATTAGCAACCCTCATTTGGTAAAATGGTACAAGAGCCTAGAGAAAAAAGGACATCTGAGATGTACAGACATCAGGGAGCGAGCTGACAAAATTGCTATGTTTTCATGACAAACAAAGTATGAGATCAAGGAAATATCACTTGCATCAGTAACTTTATTTTAAAACTTTAGAGGTAGTAGTTCTAATTTTTTTTTTTTTTTTTATCAGTAGTTAAAAATAGCCAGTAGAAGTTCTTTGCACCAATGATATCATCAACTGAGTGTAGGAAACAAAACAGCTGGGAAAAAGTTTGAATTATATGATCTGAGACTATACATTACCAAAACAGCTTTGGGAAAGCTAAAGGAATTGTGGTAAAATGTTTGCAAAGCCTCGAGAACATGTGGAATTTCTCTGCATCTGGTATCATACAGAGAAATACAAACTGGACAGAAAGGAAGACAAGGCAAACTAGAACTTTGACTATTGCTGTAAAAATATATTTACATTTTTGAAATCTGGATCTACAAACAATAGCAGTCTTAGAAAATGACTTACCCTGGGATTCACAAAGCAGTATTTTCCATGCAGGAACAGTACAGCCACTCCTGCTCATAAAATGGCTGCTTCGCGATCCAGGTACATGCCGTTTTGACGTGCATGAGTGGCCCTGCACTGTTACAGCATGGAAAGCCATGCTGGATGCTAATCAGCTCATTTGCTGGTGAAAACCATGCAAATAAGCTGGATTAGCAATCCAGCAAAGCAGCATGTTTCCATGTTTAAACAGTATATGTTGCAGAAATGTTTTCGGTTACTAACCGAATACATTTCTGCAAATTACACAATGGAGACATGTCAGTGCTCCAGAAAGCATGTATTAATCAGGTTATGCATGCCAGTGGCCAAATATATGGCCATTGGCATGCAAAACCATGTAAAAAAATAATAAACTTTTATTTTTGTTGGCTGAACTCGGCCATTGAGGGCAGGGGAAGTGGTACGCTAGTGGAAGGGGAGAATATGTAAAAATGGGGGGGACCTCATTATTACAACTTTCTGCATTTTGCCATTATAGTCAATGGCATGCAGAAAGTAAGCATTGGCAGGGAACAGTGGTTGCTAAGGGGAAAGGCTGATGATTAGTGCAGTAACTATGGTTTAAGACACTGGGGTATGTTAATGAGAGGACTTATGCTGAATCACAACTTTCCCAGGAATTCTTAGTGTTAGACTGTACCTAACTGTGTAGGTGCTCTAACATGATCATGTAGGCAGGAGGAGCAAGGAACATGAAAAGGGTGCATGTCATGCTTGCTGTAAGCACATTGGAGCACTGTTGGCTGGCATCAGCTTAGCTAAGCTCAGCTAAGTGAGGGGGCATGTTTGAGCACTCTTAGACCAATGTTACAAACCTTCCCTATAATTTTGAAAGATACTGCTACATTTCCTGAATCATTGGGTGTTTATTTACAAGAGAACAGTGACATTTCCTATATGTTTGTTACTTTGGATGTAAAAATTTTTTCATTGTTATAGAAAATCAATATGGTATTACTGCCATAGAAGAAATACTGAATAAAAAGGCAAATATACAACCCACGGTGGTGATGCTGCTGTAGCGTTGTCACCTCACAGTGTGATGCTGTCCGGTTCGATTCTCAGCTAGAGCATCTTCTGCGTGGAGATATTTGTGAATGGGTGTACCTTCTTTGAAGATTGTGTGTCAGGGCTGGTAACTCGGCACGTAAAAATCAACTACCAGTCATTAGCAGACCAGAGTTCTGCTGTGGCAACCCCTAACCAGGAAAAGCCAAAAGACACAAACAAACATATAGATGAAAATATACGGTTATGTTCTTTATTAAGGCTACTATTAGAGAACAATGTTTTTCTTTGTCAAACAAAGTATAATTACCATATACAAGGTATAGCTATGGGTACACCTTGTGCGAACACATATGCTAACCTAATTCTGGCATACTGGGAAGATATGATGATATTTGAGGCAGCACATGATTGGAAAGACAAACTTCTCTTTTACAATAGAGTTCTGGACAATGTTTTCTTTTTGTAGGGGGGGGGCACCACATCAGAATTAACATCCTTTGTCAAGTATCTAGAGTCCACTACCAACTTCTTCAAATTGTCATTGAATTATTCTAGTTCACTTATTGAATACCTGGATGTTAGTATTATTAAGAAAGAACATGGGGAGGTAGAGACCTCACTATATAGAAAGCCTTGTTGGACCAACAGCATGCTTAGATATAATAGCATGCACCCTAGACATGTATTCCAACACATAGTCAAGGGACAAGTCTGTAGAATATCCAGACTTTGCACGAATGAAAATTAATTTATACAGGAATTGGACTCTTTTAAAAAGAATAATTTTCAAGCACGAGCTTATAGTAAAAATTTATTTAAAAAGGAAATGGACAACAGCAGTCTCTATAGAAAACAAAGTGCAAAATCATGGCAACGCAGAGTTAAAAAATGGCCTACTAAGGTAGATGCACAGGTCCAAAAACCTAATGAAAGTTTGAAGATAAGTTTAACATACAGTAATGAAATAGATTGTATATGTAATATAATTAGTGACAACTGGAAAATTCTTTTAACAGATGAGAATATAACTAGAGTTGTAGGAACACAACCTAGATTTATTTTTAAAAGAAATAAAAATCTGAAAGATATTTTGTTTCAAGAACCTATGCCTTTTAAAAATTCAGGCATTAAGAAGAAGGGAACTTTTCCATGTTTACATTGTAAAGCCTGCAAGCACATTCTACAAGGGAACTGTTTTATACACCCCAGGACCAACAATAATTACTTTTTGAATATGTATGCTGACTGTAACACACAAAATGTCTATATTGTGAACTGTCAACAGTGTACTGCATATTATGTAGGAAAAACAGATTGCAGACTTAAAGATATAATTTTTAAGCATCTATCAGATATAAGGTTAAGAAAAGAACACAATGCACTGTACAAGCATATAGAATTGCGTAGTGATCATGTGTTTGCCTTTATGGTTATATGTGTTATAAATAGAAGTCAAAGAATGGGTGATTTGTATAATGAAATTGAATACAAAGAGAGGCAATGGATTCTTAGACTGAAAGCTGACAAAGCCCCAGGATTAAATGATGTTGTCCCTTTAAAACCAGCTCTAGCAAAAAGGAGGGTAAATTGTTGATTTTCATTGGTTGTGTTGTACTATATTAGATACTATGTTTTTACTAGTGCTTTATCATCTGATGAAGGAATTTACCCGAAAGCGCTTACGATGCTGCTTTTATTGTTTTAATAAAGTGAAGTTGCTTCATATACGGTCTGGTAGTACTTGCCTCACTTTTAGATTTATTATTTGGATTTTTTGGCAGTACTTTTAGTGGAAGAAGTTCTTTACTTTTTGTTCTTCTTTCTTCACAGCTTTCTCAGGAATTCTTCTAAGTGTTAGACTGTACCTAACTGTGTAGGTGGTCTAACATGATTGTGTAAGCATGAGGAGCAAGGAGCATGAAAATGAGGTGTGTCATGCTTGCTGTAAGCACATTGGAGCTCTGTTGGCTGGTATCAGCATAGCTAAGCACAGCTAAGCGAGTGTGAGTGTTTGAGGCTGTTTCCTCTTATTCCATGAACTGAGGAGTGTGTTTGCGTGCAGGCAAGGGACATTTCATGTTGTTCACGCTACCTACAGGCACAAAGAAGAAGGATATAGGAAAAGGCAAAGGAAGCAGCAGAATAAGGGAAATGCTGTACAAATCAGCAATATGGAAGTCTGCAGCCCACAATGGGCCAGTGAAAGCACTCAGTAATATAGCTGGCAGGTGGCTACAGAGCTGAAGATGGGAGGACATGTAAAATAAAAAAATAAGGGGCAACAACACAAAATAAAGGTGAAATGATGTAGAAAGCATTACTATGGGAGTCTTGCAACTCAGAATGGACCATGCAAATATAATACAGCTGGCAGGTGGCCACCTAGCTGTAAATGGGAGGAAATGCAAGTAAAAATTAATTACAAAAAGGCCAACAGCAGAATAAAGGCAATTATGCACAAATCAACACTAAGGCCTCTAACACTCACAGTGGCCAAAGCAAAGCCATGAGTAATATAGTTGGCATCTGGAATGTATCATAGTCATCCAATCATACAGGCAGCATCAGCAGCACAACAGTATAAAGTATAGCAATGCCTTACAGTCTTTTTTTTTTCCCCACAAACTCTACACCATTGGTGTATACATGCAGAGGAATTTTAACTTGGAAAATGTTAGGGCTGCCATTGCTTTGATCCATCAGTATGTGCTACAGGCTGATAGTGGAGAGGAGGATAATGCTGATAACTGCCACAGACCAAGGAGGAGGAGAAGAGTGTGCAGACCCGGGGTAATCTACCAGTAGCTACATGATCTGGAGATAGTAGAGTGCTACAGAGTGGACAGAGACATACTTCAGCAAATCACTGAGCTGTACCGGCCTCAACTCAGAGCTAGAACCAACAGAGGGGAACCCATCCCAGTGGATACCAAGGTATGTGTAGCCTTAACAATTCTAGCTGCAGGTACTTTCCAAAGACCTACTGGGGACATTATTGGTGTCTCACAGGCATCTGCATTCAAGGTACTCCACCACTTCTTGGACGCCATGCTAACACATCCCAGTGAGCACATTTATTTCCCCAAAACCTCTGAGGAGAGGACCAGAAATATGCATCTCCTCCACCATGTAGCACAATACCTGGAGGTACTAGGTACCATAGACTGCATGCACATCCACATCAAAGCACCACCTGGTGAACAGGGCAGGGTCTACATAAACCGTAAGGGGTTCACCTCCATCAACTGACAGGTCATGTGGAATGCCAAGAGCATTATCATGAATGTGTGTGCTGGCAGACCTGGAAGCTATCATGACTCCCGCATCTGGCATTCGTCACAACTGTACCAGGCATTTGACAGTAGGGGCATCCCATATGGCCATCTGGTGGGGAATGCCAGCTATGGACTGGAGCCATGGATGATGCCACCCATCAGAAATGCACACACACCCACATAAGAATGCGATAATGAGGCACACACACAAACCATGATCATTATAGAGCATGTGTTTGGGGTGCTCAAGTCACAGTTCCGCTGCCTTGACATATCTAGTGAGAGCCTTGCAGTACTCTCCAGCCACATGTGTACACATGTTCATAGTATGTGCCATGCTACACAATATGATCCTGTGGAAACAGCTGCAGCAGGAACAGCATGTGTAAGTGCCACACAGCCCACCACCATTGTCAATGTCCCCACAGGCACAGAGGGACTCACAGGAGGAGGCCCCTGAGCCTGGCCCCATAGGCAGATGGACTTTAAATGTATAGGCAGTGTATTGTGTGCATCCAACACAGGTGGCCCTCAAGCATCATCTTCACAACTAATGCAAGCACAAGGTAAGTCAGTCTCCTCAGCAATAAAGGAATGGAATAATATGTTCTGCTAGCATATCTATGGTAATGCTGCATGCATGCAAGGGAATGGGGTGGCCTACTGGGATAGCAGCACACAGCTGACAGCTATGTGGGACACCAGGAAATGTCTGGCCAAAACTTTCCTCCACATACTATGCAGTAGTACCCAAGGTGGCAAATCCCACTGCAGTATATGTGTGGGACAACTAACTGGGGATTCATAGGTCACAGGCATGGATGTCAGGGTGGAGGTCCCATTACCACCGCTCACATCCACACAGCAAGTCAGTTGTAGAAAACCACACAGAAATGTCTGGTAAAGGCATACAAATAGTGGCAATGTTGAATTAACCCCCCCTACAGACTCATACAGTCATAGCACAGCAGAGTCCACAGTTACAGTAAGGCTATGAAGGGTAATAAATCTGAAACTCAAATGTATGCCAGTACAATCTGACCTGGCCTCTGTACTGATATGCCCACAGTACCAAAGACAGAGCACTATAGTATGGTAAATGGAACCAAAATGTAAAGCAAATATCAGCACAGTCTGTGCAAATGTTTACAATTCACAGGTCTGCCCCCCATATACCCACACAAATACAGTAACATATATGTATACATGGAAATAGCAGGATAGCACACATTGGCAGAACTGTACCAATACACATGAAAACATGTTGCCTGTCCACAATATGCTATGTGTACGCGTAGTTAATACTGTCTGGATCTAGCCAGCATGTTCTCCTTATGGTCGTCTTGTACTGCCCTAGGTACAGTGCTGCCTTTGACAGGGCCATGTTCAGATAACTGCAGTGCCAACTGTTATGCATGTCAATGGCACCCACTGCTCTGCCACTGACATACTTGGAAGTCACAGTGCTATGTGGAATATACTAAACATATTAGTGATATCTTGAATTATGTGCAGCTGAGGTGCCAGGGCTTTGTGAATATAAATGCTTTGTGGTACTGTTACCAGTGGTCATTCTCAATAATCCTGTTTTCTTATGTATGCTTTTACAAAAAATGGACATGCCTGTACAGTTGAATGCACTCTGTACCCAAACACATAACTCCCAACTTCTGACAGCAAGATGTCTGGACAAGGGCAGAAATAAAAGTGGAACAAAGGCACGATGATAGGCACGTGTTATAAATATTACCTTTACATACTGAGAAAGTTAGCAGGGTGGGGGGTTTGTAGTAGCAGAAATTGTTTGAAGGTAATGTATTCTAAAACAGTAATGTCTGTATTATCATGTAACATCACACTTCAATCATATGTAACTAACGTCATAAAAACACATATTTATGTAGAAAGGATGAAACCTCTAGCCAAACACCTGGACAACCTGCCTAAAAATGTACAGGTCAGAGGTATGCACACACAAGGATATTACATCACAGGTTAGAAAGATAGCAGAATAAAGTGTATGGAGATGATACCAAGAATGAAAACTTCGGTCCCACAAATCAGCGTTGTACGACACAATGATCCACGAGAAAGTAAAATGAAACTCAAGGTTTATTGATCGACGTCAAACTAACACTCCATAAAACATCACGGACAAGACTGCAAGGATAATATGGAAGGATAAACTCCACACATCAGCCTGCTACATCAAACATACATCGTGCACAACATGAAAAAATACGCCAAAACAAGACAAGTTTAGCTCTTTCAACCAATTATCTGTGAAGACCAGATAATTGGTTGAAAGCGCTAAACTTGTCTTGTTTTGGCGTCTTTTTTCATGTTGTGCACGATGTATGTTTGATGTAGCAGGCTGATGTGTGGAGTTTATCCTTCCATATTATCCTTGCAGTCTTGTCCGTGATGTTTTATGGAGTGTTAGTTTGACGTCGATCAATAAACCTTGAGTTTCATTTTACTTTCTCGTGGATCATTGTGTCGTACAACGCTGATTTGTGGGACCGAAGGTTAGAAAGATACCACACAAACAGGAGATCACAAGCCAGTATATCATCAGGTTGCTGGATTGTTTACACAGCTGTATGTCATTACTACACTGTCTGTAGCCACACCTCACAAATGGCTTTGTTGGGAAGAATTTACATAGCTGCCCTCATAATATTAGTGTATGCATCATACAACTAGTATTCATCTGGTAAAACACTCTGATGATCTGAGTTTGTCTGGCACTAGGTAATGACACAATACATTGCAGTTACAGAATACAGATATGTCAGAAAATGTTTGCTAAACAAAACAAGTACCCTGACAAAACTGCTGTGTACTCCTGAGAGGTATGGCTGTAGCACACAAAACCCTGGACTGGAGTACACCTATCTCTGGAATGGAGTCCCACCCTAACTATAGAAGGTCACACTGGGCATGCTCCTCCACTTAGAGAATCACAGGATGTGTTGGAGCCCACATCGGAATACATGACTGTATTGTGTATATCTGTGCATACAGACAGCTATGTACACCTCCTCTGCCCCCCCCCCACACACACACATCTGGCAGGGATACCCTCAGGTAGCTGTAGGTGGCCCATATGTGATATATCTGCATCTGTTGTGTCAGATACACACACACATATATATATGGGCAACAGATAACATATGTCAAGCATACACACACATAGATGTGGGGAACTGAGAGACAGACAGTGATACAGAGAGAAACACAGGGGACACAGACAGAGTCACACACATGGATACTTTGAATGGCATACAGTGATGTCCTCCTGTGGACAGCGGCATACCAGTTGTAAACAGTTGTATGTGCTAGCATAAAAGGTGAGCCCCATTGTATAACAGTACTGAGTTTGAGTTTATAATATCATATCATCTGCCTGTGTGTATGCATGTCTCCATAGGTTCATGTATTAGGAGACTCTTCCCACTCAGTACACTTCACATTGCCCTATTTCACAAAATCTGCTGCTGTCATTCACCTCAAAAGTACTATTGCACAGCAATCACCCCATAAGCTCTGTAGTACATGCAATAACTGTGCAACACTATTGCACAAATAACTAGATGGGTAGGGGTTCTAATCTCAATACTGGCAACTGTGTATGTGTGTGTGTGTGTGTGTGTGTGTGTATGTGTGTGCGCGCGCATGTGTGTGTGTGTGTGTGTGTGTGTGTGTGTGTGTGTGTGTGTGTGTGAATGTGCATGTTTGATTTTTTGTAGGTGAAGCAGTTTTAGGCCGTTCATACCCGCACCACTTCCCAGTTCTGCAATGTATCAGTCCTGATAATGTCATCCCCCTTACTGTTTACCATTGGCCAGCTGTCAGCCCAGTAAACTCTGTAGCGTGTGTGATAAATATGTAACATTATAGTAAAATTACTAGATAGACAGGGGTCCTCATTTCAAATCTGGCAAATGAGTGTGCATGTGTATATGTTTGTAAGAAGAACTATTTTGATAAGTCTCACACCCACAAGCCTACTTTATTAAGCTTACTGATGTCATTCCCCTTATCAGCATTTTGGTCAAATTGTAAGGCTGGCAAGCTCTGTAGTACATGTGATAACTGTATAACAGTGTAGTACAAAGAACTAGATAGGCAGGGTTCTATTCTCATATCCAGTAAATGTGTGTGTGGGGTATAAGTGTGTGTATGTTTGTATGTTTGTTTGTTTGTATGAAGAAGAATTTTGATAAGTTACACACCCACTGGCCTACTTTATCAGTCATGCTGATGTCATCCCCATTATAGGTGCATAGGCATACCACACAACTGTACATATTTTTGCATAATGTCCAGATGTCTGCCTCATATGTTTTGTCTATTTCTGACAAATGTATGCACTTCTAGCAAAGTAGTGGCAAATCAATAAATGTTGAAGTTAGAAAATAATGACAGACATTTGAGTTTCAGACTTTATAACCTTCAGACAAGTTTTGCTGATGCCAAACCTGTTATTCTATACACTTTCTAAGCTTATAGGAGCAATATTTAAAAAGTGTCCCTATTTTGGGGCTTTTTTCCCACTTTTATTTATGGCTTTGTCAGATGTCTTGCTCTAAGAGATTGGAAGTATGTACATAGCTGTGTACTAGGCTGATGGCCCTGGATCCATTACAAGCCTAGGCCATAGATATGTCCGGCCATTATGCCACCCGATGTTAGTTACCAGCAGGTGAAGCCACTGTATTGTTCTTTGGAGTGAACCTTGTATCACCCATCCACTCATCAAGATCTCTGTGCAACAAGGTCATCTAGGTGCTTTGCTTGACATGCATGAGAGGTCTATTCCAGGGCATTTCCAGTCTCTAGGTGATGAACCTGTCCCCACAGCATGTTGTGGTGATTGTGGTAATGAGGTTGATGTCCCTGCGGTGTGTGGTACAGAGAGATTGGGATGTGTTTAGATGTATAGTGAAAGGTCAGGCAGTTAGAGTAGCCAGGATGACCTCAGAAAGGGAAAATGTTATTATTGGGTAAGAACTGGTGAGAAACATGTTCCTCAAAAGATGTTATCCCTCCTATTTTATTGAACCCAATATTAAATAAATTTCTGATGAATGGGGAAAGAAATATAAACCCCTCTTAGGTTGTGGTGATATCAGAACAGAATCCAGTGAAGAAAATTTCAAGGGTTGGTCAGACAATAGTTTAAGAGAATTTGGAACTGACATCACCTCTGGCATGCAGAGAAGTAACTGCAGTACGTCATTCATTATTCAACATTTTCTAACAGGATTAAACACATTTTATATGAAAATTGGGGAATATTTAAAATGAACAATGAAATAAACAGGAAGGTGGGTGAAAAACCCATATTTTCCACCAAAGTGGGTAAAAATATTAAAGCAAATTTAGAAAATTACCAAGTGGAGCAGGGCCACATTGAGGAAAGCACCAAGGCATGTGGCCAATGTTCTCAATGTGGATACATACTACAGGTTTCTTCTTTAACATTGAACAAAAGTCTAAATAGTGTTCTGCATTTTAGAAAGGGTAATTGCTACACAAACAGAATAGTGTATATTGCACTTTGCAATACCCGCCCAGGGTTTTAGGGCTTTAAAATGCAGAATTTATGAGCATTTGTATGAAATAAAAATAAAAGGGAGACTGATGCTCTCTACAGACACAGTGTTGACTGTGGGGGATACACAGGTTTTAAATTTGGAATAATAGATATGGTTAATATTGATGTGAGGGGGGTGACTGGAAGAACCTTTTGAATAAAAGAGAACTTATGCGGCAGCTTAGGTTAGCTGCAAACTTCCCTCCAGCTCTTAATGACCATTTATGTATTAATACTATACTAAAGGAAAAAGCTAATAAGATAACATAACATTTTTGAATTTATAAATAATCATGTATATTTCTTTAATGTTTAACATTTTACTTACATGTGTTAAAGAGGAAGAAACAGTAAGGAAAGCAGTTATTTGACTCAGATTAAGTCTTCATGAGTTCAAGATTATGTAAGGAAATATTTTAAATCAGTGCACTGAATTCAAAGTGTTTTTTCATCATGTTTGAATGGGTTATGCCTCTTTAAAAAGTGGTTGTGAGCTGACAATTTCATTGGATTATTGATTTATTGTTTGTTAAGAAAGAGTATTTAAATGTTTCAAGGGTGAGGTTCAGTTTGTTCTGATGAAGTCAATTCATTGATGAAAGCACTCAACATGAAATAGTGTGTATTTGGACTTTATACTTGTCTTTTATTTGTTTTTTATTCATTAAAATGAGTTTTCCATGGTCCTTTTGGTGCTTTTTTTTGCGGTTTTGGTCTTTTGAGCACCTACACACCACTATTTGTTTTTTGATGTGTTTAGATGTAGCAGTTGTAAAAGTTGGGCGAGACATGGCTTTTCAAGTCAAGCAGAGATTGCCTCTAAGTAGGTGACAAGAGACAGAGAATAGCTGGAGTCTATTGAGTCTGTGTAGGACAGGTGTTAAATGCCTAGGATCCTCATTGTGAGGTACGTCTGTGCTCTCTCCAGCTGTTGCAGGTGTCTACTGATGTAAATGCCAAATGGGCCATTATATGTGATGAGTGGTCTAATGAGGGAAGAGTACACAGAGTTGATGACCTCTTTCTTCCTGGATGCAAAACCCTTGGTAGTGACATGTGCCACATAGAAGGATTTCCCGACCACAGTGGCTATGTGGTGGTTAAAGGACAGATTGCTGTCAACCTGTGTCCCTGGTTCTCTAATAATGCCTAGAGTGTTCAGTTGGAACCCATTGATGTGGTACATAGTGGGAACTGAAATTTTACTGAAGAGGTTGATGATAAATTCTGTGGTGTTAAGCTACTGGCCATTGTTTCCACACCAGTCAGTGGTCTCAGTGAGGCCTTTCTGTAGGATGTCTGCATCACTTGTGGAGTTAACAATGGCTTCCAGATTGCACTTGTCCATAACTTTGTCAGCCAGAGTTCATTTGTGTTGGCCTGGAGTCCGGAAAACTAGACACTGAACAGGAGAGTACCCAGGACTGATCCCTGTGGGACTCCACCCATGACTGGCTGGCAGTCTGACTTGAAGCTTGATACTTTCATACTGTGTGTTCTATCTGTGAACCAAATTGACCCCCCCCCAGAGATATAGGGGTCGATGCCTACTTTGGTAGGTTCAACCATAATTTCTGACTGACGAATGGTATCAAGCGGCTTGGTCAGATTGATGTAGGCTGTATGCAGTGCCTTACTGTGATACACAGCCCTAGTGTCTGACGCAAAGAAGCTAAACAGATTGAGAAGGCATGATCTCACTTTCACAAAGCTGAACTGTATAGGGTCCAGAGTTAGGAGATTACCTATATGTTTGACTAGCAGGTCCCTGATGATGCACTCCATAACTGTACATATCACACATGTAAGGCTAATGGACTGATAATTCCCAGAGTCTGTAGTTCCCACACCTTTATGGAGAGGGATGACTGTAGCAGTGTGCTATCTGGGAAGGACAAATTCTGAGGTGAAGCTGTGACTGAACTGAGCTCCCAGAGGTGTTGCCAGGTTTCTCTGTAGTTCTTGTAGAACACAGCCTCACAGCCTGTGATTATCTGGGGTCCCATGGAAGCTGTATTCTCACCTGTGAACTATGCAGGTGTAAACTGAGAGGAATACCCCTGGGTGGCTGGCATTCCTCTGCCATTCTGAGCATTCCCCTAGGGGGGAGACGGGGTAAAGCTGGCACTGAATGTGTTGGCAAGAATGTTGCCAATATCTGTTGGCACAGTACAGGAGGTAGCATTGTGCAATAACTTAGAGCACATCTAGGTATTGGTGTAAAGGTTCTTGATATAATGGTTAAAGTATTTGTGATCATTGTCAGTGTCTGTTGCAATTCTGCCATCATATGCAGCTTTAGATGATTCCATGAGGGATCTTAAGTTATTGATTAGGCTAATAAGGGTGTTCCATCACTCTTGGGACTCCACCTTTTTCTGCAACAGTGTCTTCCTTCTGTTGTACTGGTTATTAATGACAGGGGACCACCTGATTGTCCTCCAGTGTTCAGAGGTGCGTGTCAGAGTTCTGTTGGATATGGCTAGTTTCATGCATTGATGTACTTGTTTGTACATTGCGCTTGTGTATGATTTGGCAGTCATGTAGGTATTCTCCATTGACACGGGTGCTGTGAAGTTAGCCACCTCTATTCTTATGAGTCCAAACTCAGCTGTGGAGATGCTGTCCAAGGTGGTTACCTTTGCAGGGCTAGTGGTTGAGACAGATTACCATGGTGATTACTCTATGTTTGATCTGACCAGGTAGCAATTTACTACTGTTGTCATGCAATGGCCCAATATGTTAGTAATCAACACAAGTCAAAGCTGCTGCTTCCTCTACTGTGTGTCAGTATGATCTCGTCCAGGGTATTGTAACTGATGTATTCCAGGAACTGTTGGGCCAGTGCATTGGTGCATGAGTATCTTTCCCACTTTCATGGAAAGGTAGTTGAATTCCCCTGGTATGTGAGTGTTGGGTTGATAGATTCCAGGGTGTTGAGGAATGTGGCTTGAGAGTCTAGGGACATGGATGTGGACCTATAGCAGGCTAAGACCTGGCTTGCACTACCACCCAATGTCAGTTGTACCTGACGTATGTCAGATGCATTATACTGGGATAGTACTCTGGATGTGTGCACATCCATTATCAATATGGACATACTACCACCTTTGGAGCTGTGGCCCATGTTTTGTGGCTGACAGGTGTGGAATGAGTTGTAGGCTTGTTGTGCAGGGGTGCTGTCTGCTGATGTAAAACAGGCCTCTGTTACAGCACAAATGGCAATGTTCACCATTTTGAGGAGTGCTGTGAGTGGCTGCATCTTGAGATGCAGAGGTCTAGTGTTGAGCAGCATGAGCCGCTGTTTGCATATATGTGTAGCTGTTATGGTGGCAATGTGATCTGGGCCACCACTGAAATACCCACTATAGGGGTGGCAAGATACTTAGCCAGTACCTGGAAACCCAGGGATGACAGACACAAGCCATCTGTGTCAAGCCATGCCAGTCTGTCAATCTTGTCATCCCAAGCAGACAGATACTGGTTCCAATGACAGTGACACCAGACACATCAGCCAATTATTGAAGTCAATCATTTGTTGTTTGTACTGTGGTATCATTCAGGGTGACAGTAGTATACTGCTCAGTGCTACTGCCATACCTACCTGGCACACATAATCTGATAGCTCCACCATGTCTCATTTCATATAGACCATGAATGTGCATCTCAGGTCATCCACACACACATGGACAATGACAGAGTGATACTTGTAGTTGTTGTGAAGTGACCTGAACTGACTGGGTGTGTTATGTGCTGGAGTCTGGCATCTGATAGAAAGCTGACTGTTACCTCCTCCATGTTCAAACCAATAAGTGGCACATCTGGCTGCCTCCAAATTGAGTCACCTATGATGACTGTATCAGGCAAGGTGTTTAGCCTTTGCAGCTTAGGTTGAGGGGCACACTATGTTGGTGAGATCTGTGTCCTGTGGTTTGTGCTGTGCTATGGTGGTCGAGTGTGTGTCTGTTTTGGTGGTCTCCACTGTTTGGGTAACTGTCTGTTGAGTGTCACTGTGAAGGTGGTTGCGCGGTTATTGTTTGTATGTCAGAGCTGTGATACTGTGTATTCTGGAGGGGTATGTGTTCCATGTGGTATGCTGCATGTGTTGACCCTTCTCCTCTTGACCAGCTAGTGCAGTCTTCACTGGAGATTGCACATCTTCCAATATGGTGATATAGGGATATCTCTCACAAGTCTGAGTATTGTGAGTTTAGAGGAGAGGGTTGTCCGTGTACAAGAGGCAGTTTCAACAGTGCCTCGGAATGCACAAGTGCAGCAGGTTAATGGGCAAATGCAGGGAGAACTGCACTTTAATCATGCCAGGAGGGTTGATCATAACTACTAAGTACTGAAGATAATTCTGTGAAGAACGGCAACTGCTGATGGCTCTCAGGTGTGCTAGAATACCTAATAAATAAACCTGTTGAAGTGCAAAGCTATTAGGCTATTTGAAGTGCAGGAAAAAAAACAACTAACAAGATCTAAGGGAAAAACTAAAGGCAGACTTTCTGTAATAGTTCACCTCAGCTGTGCAGTTGTCAGCACCTTTGGCGAGTTGTCAACCTAGTAAGCTCAGCAGCATGTGTGATAACTGCGTAACACTATAGTATACATAACTAGATAGGCAGGTGTTCTAATCTAAATACCGGCAAGTGTATGTGTGAGAGAAAATCATATACTGTGTAGATTATACCATTTTGATTTGCTTACCACCCTGTAATTGTCCCATCACCCTACATTACTAGGCCTGCTGATATCATTTACCTTAGAAGTACCTTGGGAGTAAGAGAAATTATGCAAGCTCTGTGACACATATCTTCTTCTTCTTTTGGCTTTTCCCGGTTAGGGGTCACCACAGTGGATCATCTGTCTGCTCATGATTGGCAGTGGAGTTTTACAGTGTTGAGTTGCCAGCCTGGCGCCCAACCTTCCACAGAAGGCACACACACTCACACACTCATACCTAGGGCCAATTTAGACTGTCCAATCCACCTACTGCATGTCTTTGGGATGTGGGAGAAAACCGGGGCACCCGCAGGAAACCCACATGACCACAGAGAGGACATGCAGACTCTGCACAGAAGGCACCCCAGCAGAGAATTGAACCAGAGAACCTCTTGCTGTGAGGTGGCAACACTAACCACTGCACCACCGTGGCTGCCCTAAGCTCGGTGACACATATAATAAGTGTATAATATTGTAGTAGAAGTAACTAGATAGGCAGGGGTTCTAAACTCAGTACTGGCAACTTTGTGTGAGAATCACACACTGTCTAGATTATACAATTTTGATTTGCGTACCATCCTGTAATTGTCCCATCACCCTACTTTACTATTCATGCTGATGTAATTTACCTTAAAAGTACCTTGGGAATAAGAGAAATCATGTAAGCTTCATGGCATGTCTGATAAGTTCGTAACACTGTAGTAGAAATAGCGAGCTAGGCAGGAGTTCCAATCTCAGTACTAGCAACTGTTTGTGTGTGTGTGTGTGTGTGTGTGTGTGTGTGTGTGTGTGTGTGTGTGTGTGTGTGTGTGTGTGTGTGTGTGTGTTTGGAAATCATATACTGTCTAGGTTATACCATTGTGAATTGTGTACCACCCTGTAATTGTCCCATCATCCTACTTTATTAGGCCTGCTGATGTCATTCAGCTTAGAAGTACATTGGGACTAAAAGAAGTCATGTAAGCTCTGTGGCGTATCTGATAATTGCATAACACTGCAGTATAAATAACTAGATAGGCAAGGGTTCTAATCTCAGTACTAGCAACTGTTTTGGGTGAGTGTGAGAATCATATACTGTGTGGACTATAACATTTTGATTTGTGTACCACCCTGTAAATGTCCCATCACCCTTTACAACTGAAGTTCCAAAGGCAGTGGTGTTTCCATATTCATAAAGGATGTGCACACCTACAGACTGGTAGCCCAACACATCTGAGATACGTCAGTTGCAGCTAACATTAGGTAAGACAGCGATTCAGGTTGTAGCCTGCTATAGGTCCCCAACCATGTCCCAAGAAACACACTCCACATTCCTAAGCACCCTGGATTATGTTAGGTTCCAACCTAACACTCTCATACTGGGCAAATTCAACTACTCCTCCATTAACTGGGAAAGCTACTCATGTACCAATACACTTGCCCAATGTTACCTGGAATTCATTAATTCCAATTCCCTGGATCAGCTCAATCATACCCCCATTAGAAGTAGCAATATCCTTGACCTGGTCATTATTAACATGGGTGACCATTGCTCTACACCAATAGTAACTCCTCCCTGTTAGATCCACCACAAAATAATCACCTTAGAAATCCACATCCCTCCCACCCTCCCCCCCGCAAAGGAAACCACCATGAAAAATGTCTCCAAAGCTAACTTTGGGCTCCTAAAAACAGAGGTGGCTAACTTCACAGCACCCATGCAAATGGAGAATATTTGCATTACCACCGAATAATACACCAATGCAATGTACGAACACGTACACATTGAATGGATCTTGCCATACCCAACAGAACCAAAACACTCTCCTCCAAAAAAAGGAAACCAATCTGGTGGTCCCCTGCCATAAACAAACTGTACAACAGAAAGAGGAAACCAATGCAGAATAAGGTGCAGCCCCAAGACTGGAAAAAACCCTTATCAGCCTCATCAGAAATTGGAGGTCCCTCATCAAATCCTCTAAAGCTAGCTATGAAAACAGGATTGCAGCAGATAGTAAAGACAACCACAAGGCCTTCTATACTTATATAAATAAATCTCCATGGCAATACCCAGATGTGCTCTGAGCTACTGCACAATGGTACCTTCAATACCGAGCCAACAGATGTTGCCAATATACTGCCCGACAAATTCAGTGCCAACTTTAGCCCTCCCATCCCCTCCCAAATGGAGCAATCACAATACCAGTAGATTGCCAGGCTCTCAGTATTACTGCTGCACAGGTTAAAACAGCACTGTCCAAGACCAAGAATACAGTTTCTATGGGACCTGACAATATCCCTGTCTGTGCTCTACATGAACTATAGAATGAACTGGTACCTCACCTATTTGCCCTGTTCAATCACAGCCTCAACTCAGGCTTTGTCCCCACCAAAATGATTCACTACTATGGTCATCCCTATCAACAAAGGAGGAGCGACTACAAACCCTGGGAACTAGCGCTCCATTAGCCTGATGAGTCTGATATGCAAAACTAATGAATGCATCATCATGGACCTAAAAACAAGAATAAAGGGAATCTCCAAACTCTGGATCCCACACAGTTTGGTTTTGTGAAAGGCAGATCATGCCTGCTCAATGTGATTGACTTCTCTGAGTCAGTCACCAGAGCTATGGATGAAGGTAAGTTGGTTCATACAGCCTACCTTGATCTTGCCAAGGCCTTTGATACTATTCCCCACTCCGGAATCATAGAAAAACTCACTAAGATAGGCATCAACCCCCCTCTCACTAGGTGGGTTTCAAACTGGCTCACAGATAGAGCCCACAGTGTGAAAGTAGCCGAATACAACTCAGACTGCCGACCGGTCAAGAGTGGAGTCCCACAGGGTTCAGTCCTGTTTTCACTCCTGTTTGGCATCTACTTCTCTGAAGTCCAGGCCAATGCAAAGGGACCCTGGCTGACAAAGTTCACAGATGATTGCAAGTTGGGAGCTATTATTAACTCCACAAGTGATGTTGACATCATACAGAAAGACCTCACTGAGACCAACGACTGGTGTCAGAACCATGGCCTTAAGCTCAATGACAAAATTGTGTCGTCATGCCCTTTGGGAAAAACCTGGTTCCCATGAATTACCACATTGATGATAGTCCACTGAACAAAGAAGGTGTTATAACAGATTTGAGAACACAGGTTGACAGCAATCTCTCTTTTGACCATTACATTGCCACTGTGGTCAGAAGTCCTTCTATATGGCACATCTCATTACTAAGGGTTTTGCATCCAGGAAGAAAGAGGTCATTGTCTCCTTCTACTCTTCCCTCATTAGGCCAATCATTGAGTACAATGTCTCATTTGGTATGTACCTCACTAGACACCTGCAACAAATGGAGAAGCCACAAAAGTACCTCACAAAGAGAATCCTAGGCCTTAAACACTTGTCCTATATGGACAGACTCTAAAAACTCCAACTATTCTATGTCTCATATCGTCTACTTATAGGCAATCTCTGCCTGACTTACAAAGCCATGTCTGACCCAGCTCTGTTAGAAATGCTACACTAAAAAAATCTCAGTCTCTCCACACTACACACTCCAGAGAGCTCAATCTCATTACCACAATCAACAGAACATGCTGGAGGGACAGGTTCATAACCCAGGGACTGCTCTTGCTATGGAATAGACTTCTCACCCATGTCAAACAGAGCACCTCACTCTTGATGAGTGGATAAGAAATAGAGAATTCACCCCGGGGATCACTCCAGTGGCTTTACTTGACAGAGGCACTGGGAACTAATGTCAGGTGGCACAATGCCAGGGTAATCTAATTGGCTAGGCTTGTAAAGGCTCCAGGGCCATTAGTCTAGTGTGGTATCATTCTGGGTGATGGTAGGATGCTGCTCAGGGCTAGGGTCATACCTGGCTGGGCTGCATAATCTGAGAGTACCTCTATGTCTCTCTTCATGTAGTCCAGGGAGGGACATTTCAGGTCATTCGCACCCACATGTATAATGACAGAGTCATATTTTTGCCTGTTGTTGAGGGACCTGAGTGTGTGTGTTATGTGGTGGATCCTGGCACCTGACAGGCAGCTGACTGTTACTTTCTCCTTATTCAACATAGTGAGAGGGTCATCAGTGTGCCTCACTATTGAGTCACCTATGACTAGTGTGTTGTGCATACTGTTTTGCCTTAGGGGCTTTGGTTGAGTGGCACACTGTTTAGGAGAGTTATGTGCATCATGATTGGTGTTGTGTTTAGTGGTCGACTGCGCTTGTCCCTTGGAGGCCTCTGCTGTTTGGGTAGATTTGTAATGAGAACCTCCATGAAGGTGGGTGTTTGGTGTGTTTTGTTATGTACAGGACGTGCTGGTGTGTGTTTTGGAGGGCTATGTGCTCCATGTGGTGTTGTGCAAGTGTTACCTTCTCCTCTTGACCAGCTATTCCAGTCTTGGCTGGAGAGTGTGTGGCTTCCAATTTGCATATATAAGTGCATCTCACACAAGTCTGAGTGTTGGAAGATAAGAGGCCAGGGTTGTCAGTGTACATGAGGCACTTGCTACATTGGCTCAGGATGCCCAAGTTCACCAGGTTAATAGGAGAAAGCACAGGGAAATGACCTTTACACATGCCTGGAGGGGTGAGAATTAATAATAAATACTTGAGCTGTTTCCTTGTAGAATGTTTAGTGCTGGTAGCACTTTTGTGTGCTACAATAATTGCTACAAGAAGTCTGGTAAAGTGCTAGAGTAATAAACTAGTAAAAGTGCAGTAGAGGAGAGAACTAGCAGATGTAAGGGAACAATTGAAGAGCAGACCTTTTGGCACTGCTCAGAGGCTTACAAACAGACCCAGTAACAGCAAAGCTGTATGTAGACTAGATTAGTTAAAGGAAAGTTAGAAAACAACCATAGACCTTTTATTTTATTCTATTATTTAGGCAAACTATATGTGATCTCTGTCCCTTAACAATGCCCTTGTATGTGATATTGTTGCCTAATTGTTCAGACTGAGGGTAGTGACACACATCAGCATCATGCATCATACCTGCCTGAAACATCATGTTGATACAACATCTGCTACACTATCACTTGTCCAGGCCTCTAGGAGCAATACATGACTCCACATCCTATGTGTGGTGGATCATCTCACCATCCATGTAGGCATTCAGAACATTGCACTTTGTAAGAGGTAGTGTGTTATGTCCCATTCTTATAATCTATGTCGGGCATGTAATGTGTATGTAGTAGTACAGTACATAATGGTGGGAATGTAGGTTTACTTACCTGTGTATTGTCAACTGTGTCGATGTTACTGTGTGCACATCCTGTGTGTCAGTCCTTACTGTGTGTATGCCAAGGATATACCATTTTATCTCACTGTTCCAAATGGTGGACTCAAAAATACATACCACAGACATATCATACACAGTATTATGCATGCCCTCATCAACTGCACCAGGGTTGAGTGTATGTTAAAGACATGGCTGGGCAAACAGGTGTTGACAGGTGAATCTGTTGCAGTTAATGTAATGACTACACTTGTGAGGGACCTGCTGACAGTACTGCAGTAACCTGTTCTGTATGTATGAGCCTGGGGTAGTACACAAAACTCAGCTGACATGTCCGAGGGCGACCTGTCTGTGACAAGGGGTATGCATCCAAGGTGACGCTGTCTGACAACAGTGTCCATCACACACTGTGGCATGGATAATACCAGGTACATATACATATGAAGCTGTACCTTTATTATGACAAGGTCAGTGTATTCCCAGTCTGACATACTCCTTCTTGGGAATGTCTGCAGGGCCACAGCCTGCAGGCACGCAGACACCTGGGACACAAACAAAATACAGCATGTCAGACTACATTCAGTCAGTGGTACTAACAGCAATAATGCTTCCTGGCTAAAAAGGAACATATACCTGTATGTGTACCCCATAAGAAATGCAAGCAGACAGCACCTTACATAAGATTACATACCTACACTGTACTATATTTACCCCATGCATCAGACCCATATTAGCATGTCCCTGCATCAATGGTATGGATGACAGGGATGTGGCACAGGTATCATCATGTGCACAGGGTGTTGTGTGGGTACGCCAGAGGCCTAGGCTGGGCCATACAGTTGACATTATGTATGCGTGTTTAGAGGTTATCCAATAGTTGGGCTGTGCAGAGGTGCTGTGTGTGTCTGGAGGTGACCTGCCTGTAATATAGATATGTGTGTGTATGTATGCACACAGTCACACTATGTGGCAGCCCTACACAGGGGCATGTTGAACAGCTGTGGACCTTACATGGCAGGTTGTCCAGGTCACTGGCTCCAGACACAGACATGAGAACTGGTCCTGCCATGGGTATCACTGGCACCACCAGGCTCAAGGCTAGATGCAGTACTCCTTCCTGATGGTGACAGCTGTCCACTGGATTTGTGCCTCTGACAGGACTGGACAGGACCATGTGGCCAGGGCCTGCTCCAGTGTGATGTGGATGGCAAACCCCTTCGATAGTGCTGGTGTCACTGCCACTAAAGGAATGGGAAGGTACATGGCCCCATACACTCTCAGCTTTTGGTGATGACCTACATCCATGTGGCTGATGCCCATCTCCCACCACCTGCTCTAGCACAGACATGCCATGGTTGTGGATTGCCAAGGTCACACCCCACATCTATTAATAACCTCAGTATTTTGATGCATGGACCCAACAAGGTCATGTATGTCACAACGTACATCAGGGAGAGTTGCATCCATCACCCTGAGTATTTGTGTGTTGTGGCATTCACTATGTGCCTCTGCATCCATCACAGCCTGGAACATGTGTCTGGTGACTCCTTCTGTGGTACTTGCAACAGTGGCCTGATGAGCAGTGTTCCTCCTGCAAGCACCCCTGTCCATCCTCCTGTGTGGGACCTTGCCTGCACTCTGGCTATAGTCAGTGTCTACACTCACACCTGCCATAGTCATCACACTAGCCTGTTTAATGCCACCACCTGCCAACTATCCATCACCTGTGGCCACTGGTGACGGGGTATGTCTAGGCATTGTCACTGTGTGCAACGATGGTGTGCACAAGAGTGGGATGCCAACTGATGGCTCAGACTTAGCCCCTGACAACCCCACCTGTAACTCACTATTCCTATCATCATTGTCAGAGTCTGCAGAGATAATGACATCATTTTCCAAAAGGGGGAACCCAAACCCCATCATCACCTGTGAGGGGAAGACAACATAATGTACATTAATACCTGCACTTTGATGTTGACAAGTACACACCACACATGCACACAGACACACATACATACACACACACACACACACACACACACACACACACGCGCACAAATACACACTTACAGGTGAAGTGGCGCAAATCTGTTACGCAGACCACACATTATCCACATGGTGACATGCATGACACACAACCCTCAACATCATGCATAGCAGCCAGTTTTACTACATGTAACTGACAATATAGTGCTCTGGGATATGTGATTAGTGTTACTATGTGATGGCCGTTCCCAAGCACAGACTGCACCTATGTACACTTCATTGCTGTTCACCTATATAGCACAGTGGCAAGTACTACAGAACATATCTCACAACTGTACATATCCTCACAGGATGTGTAGAGGTCTGGCTCATATGTTTTCTCTATTTCTCATAACCCCTGTGTTTCTTTGTTACATAAGTGTGATGATCTGAGGAGTGATATCACTGATTACTGACATAAATATGAGTGTCAGATCTCCAAACCAGCAGTGAATGTATGGTCACACAATTCTTGTTACAGCACCAGCCTTGTAAGCTTCCATTGGATATGATAAGTGTACACAACTCTGTTAACATGCCATGTTCTTGTAATATACAAGATGAGACCACAATAATGCATTCAAATATATCACCCACATTCCATGTGACATATGACTTGTGCAATCCACCAGATAAACAAACATCTGTTACATGTAAATTATAATGAATGCAATATTTACAATATGATGAGAGCATAAGTGTGCACACTCTTAAAATGATACATTGTTGAAGCACCTTGCAAGTGTCTTACAGCATTCACTCTTCTTGTGAAGGTGTCTATCAGCATGGCACATCCTGACTTGGCATTATACGGCCACTTTTCCATGCAGAGGTCACCCAACTCTGTCAGATTGCAAGAGCAGGTCATGTGCACAGCCCTCATCAGGTCACACTGGAGTTTTCTATCTGGTGTAAGTCTAGGCTCTGGCTGGGACAATCCATAACCATGTCTGTGTTCAGGCGGAGCCATTCTTAGGTAGTGTATGCTGCAGTTCTTTGTCATGTTGAAGGCTGACGCACCTCCTCATCCGCAATATTCTTGCAGATGCCTGATTGATTTTGGGCAGAAGTGGGAGTTATTAGGAAATGTTCAGAATTCCTACCACTGTGATTACAGGCCCTATTCTGTCTGTGGAATTGCAGCCCCACAGCAGGCCACTGCCACCAGTGTGATCCACCATGGGGATGTTGGTCTTCAAGTTATGAGAGGTGTTGCTTGTGCACCACACATACCTGTTGGTATTGTGACTGTGAGGTCTGTCCCTAGTTTCATTACACCATAACACATTTTTGCACCTGTCTTTGGGAGATGTGATGTGCTGTATTGCAATTTGTATCCACCCCTGGATGTTTACGGTGGGTGGAAATTATTCCATCTTCTCTCCCTACCTCATAGGCCAGACATATGCAGAATACGGGAGAGTGTTCTCACAGGTAGTGCAGAACACCAGTATTAGAAAGCGGTTTCTGCAACTCCCTCGGTGTTGCTGTATGTCCCCTGGCAACCTCCCTGACCATGTCCTGACATATGTTGTCTTCATTTCTGGAGGGACATCAGGTTATTTTCAACAGCACTGTTGTCCCATATTCAATCTGCCTTATGACAACTGCCTCCACTGTGTTCCATGGTGTATGAGATACTGTGGTAATGTTGCTGTACCCTAATATTGAATGACAACTTTCAAATATGAGATCCCTTTACTGCTTTGTACTCTGTCTGTAAGCCATGGCTGTTGCTGTTGCAGGCAACTGAACAAATGTGATGACTATCCCACTTGGACAGCAGACTGTTATTTGGTGTTAGTCAGAGTGTCTTTACTTGATGGCTGGTGTGTATCCAAGCAGACTGTATGCTGTCAGTAAATCACAAGCTGCTGCAATAACATATTATTTAAAAAGTGTGCACACATGTGCATCCAGCATATTGTGAGCTTTGTATACTCCATATTTGGTGGCCAACAGATTAATTGATTGTACAGGGAATTGTTCATGTCATAGGTCACATTACAGTTTGGTAAATATGAGGACTGACATATTGTGGTCTCAGTTTGTATATACATCACAGACACCTGGCATCTTAACAGGAGTGTGTACACTGTTTATATCCACTATGTGACAGTAATGTTTCACACGTCCCTACCTTAGGCCATTTGTCCATCCATTTTTTTGCTCTCAGTCCAGAAGTCTTGCACTGACAGGCCATGAGTTATGCTACAGGGATGCTACATTCTCATCAGATAGGCCCCTGTGGTGACCATTGTGATGCAATGCAATTTACCCCAACTCAAGTGAACATGCACATAAAGTAATATGGCTATGAGCGACAGTTGTGTGCATGGTACATTGCATGGTCCTTCACATGCCTGTGGTATTGCAAACCACACCAGTACAATTACATACTCACCAGCCGCAGGCTGCCATCCAACATGCAGACAGGCAGGACCTAGGTAGTTGTGTGAGGGAGTATGGTCAGCAGACCCACATGTGGCATTGGTACAGAATGGATGCATCATCTCTACACATTTTCAGTACAACCCCCAATACTACACAATTTGCTGTCCTTCACCATAGATGTGCACATCTGTGCATTAGAAAACCCCATCCACAACTGCAATCTGACCTGATACATGCACATAGATACTCTACAATTACAAGTATGTCTGCTACACAAGTCTAGTAATCTACACTGGGGCCTTACCTGCACACTCCTCGTCCATTGTCTGGGTGCCAAAGAACTCTAGTATGTGGGGGGGGTCTGCACTCTGATGTTGTACTGGGATGGGTGTCCCAAGTTACCCATGGGTGGGTGTCAGTGAGCCTGCAAGGCCAAGCCCATGACTGTGGCTGTGTGGTCCCTGGTCACTGCAGCAGCCCTTTGCCAGGCATGGTGTATGATGTCACTTTCATGATGCCAGACCTGCTCGTATGTATATGCATGCGGGCCAACATCGTTTATCCTGTGGACGAGGTTATCCCACAGGCCAGTCCTCTCCTGCAGATGTTACTGGCTCCAGCCAAACATTATGGCATGGTTGTGTAGTACGGCTTCTATGATTATATTTGTCTCAGCCACAGAGAAAGTTGACCTTTGCTGATGTGACATTGCACCTGGGAGACATAACAAGGGAGACACATCACAGCACCTCATACATTTGGCAACCATATGTACAAAACCTGAAAATCTACATTGAATACCAGTAGTCACCACTCAAAACCACACCATACCCCTGTACTTTATCAGCACTGTATCTGCTTGCATTGCACTGCTGGTCCCCTGAGATGTCATATTCCCCCAATGAGGACGACTTAATTTCCTACTCCTGTATTCCTCATTCATGTCTGTGTCGAGGGATTGCACTGGCCATCTTCCATGTGGATGTGGTATGGCTATGGTTGTAATGAAGCTAAGAGCACATGCCCGAGTTCATGTAGGATGCAGACAGGGATGTTAGGTGCCATGGATACTTACGTTTGTTGCCTTTCAGTAGGCAATATGTACCTGCTCACTGGTGATGAGGGGAAGGGTGTTGGTGCTGTGCATATCCAGCTATAGTGCTGCTGAGCCATGGGGTGATGTTTACCCTAAACCTATCTGCTGCAGGTTGCCTATAGCTATGTTGTGTGTGTATACGGTCTGATTGGCCACCATTACATGGTGGGTTGTTTTGTAGCCTCAGAGATTGTAGGGGGAGTAGCAGCTGTGAGTGCCATGCATCCTTCATCCATCTAACTCTGCATGCTGCTACAGCTGCTAGTGGTCTATCAGGTCCATATGCTTGTAGGAGCTGACTGTGAAATGCCATGTAAGACCTCAGGATTCCCAGTACACTGTGAATTGGGGAAGTATATGTAGGGGTAATGTGTGAGTGTCAAACGGTATGTGGTTGCTCACACAATATTATACTGTCGTGTTTAGTTTGCTTACTGATATGTTTCTGTGACTGTGGTGCACTTGTTTGGGGGTATGCACTTTCACACCAGTGTCTGTGTTCCACTAGTATTGCATCCCTGTACTGCCTGTTATATTTGCTAATGCATGTGTACAGCCCAAGAACTCGAACTGGGTAGTGTTATGTCAGTCTGATTGTAGTCTGGACATTGCTCGGTAGGTCAGTGTAGTTTTCCTAATGTTGTGTTATGTCCACATATTCATAGGATGTTCAGTTGTGTGGCCAATATCTTTGGTCTGGTCCCCATAACTGTTATGTATGCATGACACATCAATGGTATGATGTGGGGATTGAGGTCAGTAACTAATGAGAAGCAATTGAGTTCTGGAATTGTGATATTTCACTTGATATATGTTAGGACATACACTGTTACGACATGAAAGTTCTCAGGTTATCTACTGACGTATTTTGGACATGTCCCTATTTTCAGGCCTTTGTCCCCTCACTTTGTCAGGTTTGATCCACATTCATTGCATTAAAGGGTTCTGAGCATACCTCTCCTGCCAGAGTTTCCACAGAATGTCCAGATGTTTGGACCATACTTTTGTTCAGTTTCACAATTTATTTCTATTTGTCTGGTAAATCACAGTGATGATCCAAGGATTTATGTAAGTAAATAAATGACATGACATTTCACTTCCCATCATCATATCCTTCAGTGATTGTCTGCTGAAACCTGAATGCACTATATGTTCGTTAAAGCACCACAAATTCTTACAGCTCAAATGGTGTAGTATTATGTTACTGTGATTGTTAAGAACAGTGTCCTGGGTTTGAGACTTGGCAGGCCTGACTATTTTTTGCAGGGCAGAACAAGGTCTGATGGATACAAACTGATTAAGGCACATTAATGCATATCGGGTCTATATTACAACGTCAAACTCACAGGAGTCTGAATGTTGTAATATCGAACCCATATGTTCAAAATATGAAAATAGTGAAGCCACTGTGGTGCGATCTCAGAGTTGCTATATTTAAGTAGGGGGGGGGGTGAGGGGGAAGAAGCCCCCCACATTAGTTAAAGTTTAAAGTGTACGTGTTTTTTTTTTGTAGCGGAACAGCAATTTTTTACCCTGGGAAAAAAATTGCTGTTCTGTGTTTTTATAATCCTTGGGTTTCGAACTTCCTGGTTCGATATTACATCGTTCGAACTCCTGTGAGTTCGACAATGTAATATAGACCCTGCATATCATACATATAATGTTATATTTATGCAGTAACCCATAACCCACAGTTGGGTGTGGGTAATGCTGGATTTACCCACAGTTGGTGTGGTTTGGTCATGAGGGTAATGCTCTCATGAGCAAACAATGCCAACCGTGGGTACATCCAGCATTGGCCACACCCAGCCATGGGTTATTGCTATTATACAATGATATTATTTAAGAAAAACAATACTTACCTTTCTTAAATAATGTCATTGTATCATGCCTCCATGCTTCCCTTCTGCAGTTTTCCAGTATGCTGGGCCATTTCTGATGTACTGCACATGCATAAGGGACATGTTCCCACACTTAATCAGTGCTGTGAAGAGGTAGCAATGGAGATAGGAGATCGTGATTGCTTTTTTTAACATATGTCGGTATGTTATACGAGTTGATGAACTTATATAACATAGTGAGATATATTAAAAAGGCAACATAGATCTTCCTTTCTCTGCTGAAAGGAAGATCTCCATTGCTTATTTTTATGATTTCTTGCTATGTTATACGAGATCTACAACTCATAACACATAGTGAGATATGTTCAAAAAAAGCAACAGAGCTCTTCATTTCCCCATTGCTATTTCTGCAGACTAAAAATAAAAACCAGGAGATATACAAATGGAAATAGTCCAGGCATCCGGACCTTTTTCTATTTGCATAGTCTCGGATTTACAACGGACATTCTGTTTGGGCTGGCCAGTTAGTATCCTCATTTTTGTATGTTAATCACACATTTATAGTTTTACGTTTACCTTCCATGACATCTCCCTATGTGTTTTCATTACATTATATTATTGTATGACTATACTGTATGGGGCACATGTTTTTATATGAGGGTTTCACATCTTTTCTACACTGACATCTCACTTTTGGAACTGCTACACCACCCTGGTTGACAAAAATAATTGCTACATAATTTAAGTTTACTAAAATAAGTTTAACACTACTTTCACATGATAAAATAAGTTGCCAGTTTGGCGACTTGAACCATGCATGCCTGCATGTATAATTGCATCTCTAACCACTACACTATCTTGGTTTGGACATTTTGCTTGTCTATTTTCATTTACCTCCTATGGGATGTTTAAGGTGTAATGTACACACCCACTTACCTACACTTAAACATCCCTTGGGGCATTAAAAACAAGGCTATATTATTATTATTTTTATAGGTTATAAGGGTGTGTATTGTGGTGTTGTGACAACTACTTGGGACTGTGTTTGTGACATAATGGCAATGACTGGGCTTTCAGGATTCTGTGCATGTTTCATGCTGATGCATGACGTGCTCAGTATGGGCTTTATTTTGTGGGGCTGTGGTTGTGCTTCTGTACATTTGGGAGATTTATTCCCTGTTATGTGAGCATTTGCACACTTTTCCTGCTTCTGCAGGATGCAGAAGTGCTGTACGATGCTTTAGCAATACAGGGGGTGTGTCACAGAGGCTGTGATACACCCCCTGTATTGTTTTCCTAGTGCCATGCTTGATTTCAGTCTCCGTGGACACTGAAATGCTCTAATTTACATTTCAGTGTCCGTGGACACTGAAATACTGGCATAATATTAGAGCTAAGCTCTAATATTATGCCAGTACAGCTTAGGAAGTGCCATACTACACTTTCTGGGTGCAGGGGGTGTATTTATTGTCAATGCACTGCACGGACATGACCCCTGTGGTCGTACATGGATCGTGTCCATGTAGAGAGTTCAGCAGTGCACTTTCATGAACATGCAAGGTGTGCTGCTGCTCTGCACAGACACGGAATGCTCCATGCAAGAACAGCTTCTTCCTGCACAGAGCGTTCATGAATACCGGGGTTAGTCTAAAGGATGTTTGTGAAATTAAATTATGATGACAAACTATATTCACCTTCTACTTCAGCAAATGTGTACTGTCTAAAATCCCTTCTGTATTGTATACACTACTAACAAATGTGAAGGAAAAGCAGCAAAAATGAAATGAAATTCGGCTACCTTTTTAACATGCTTTAAAGAAGGAATCAGATATCTATATAAAAATTCTGTTTTTTTTTTCCTGTTTATTCCACACTAATCAATGAGTTGTCTTATTTTTTTTAGCGTGTGCTCCTTTTTGGATAGTCTTTGATGAGATAGTTCAGTAAGTGGAGTGCATTCTATAACTGAAGTAATGTTACACTATTGTATTTTGATAATTATGCATATAATTGTCTTCATAGCTAGGGAGACAGATGAGAGAGGGAGACTGGTGGATTATTTTGGTGCATGTTACTTATATTGCATACGTGTATATTATATGGGTTCAGGTGTTTCAAAACAGCAAAACAGACTGAGAAAAATACTGGAAGACTTGAAACACATCCTGGAACCCACTATCAGTCTCCTACCTGCTGACGTGAGAAAGTGGCCCATACACAAAGCAAATCAGATCCATTAAAAAGCTAGGACCCATGCCATACCTGGTTCAGTAAGCAGGGTATGGATTTTAAAAGTCATACTTACTATAAGCAGCACTCAGTGTAGATCTGGCATCAAATGGATAACCTAAAAGGCAAAAATCAATAGTATTTTGCTGATGAAATTCTTCACTGACCAGAAGTACAATCAGTATCTAATATTCAATGACAGAGAACACTGCAGTAATCATGACAGGAAGATATGAGGTCAAACATCAGTGTTGCTATATAAGGAGCCGACAGCTGTCAGATTTTTCTCAGATGGAATTATGAAGACTTAATAAACTGTTCTCACACTCTACTTAAGCAAACATGTACTGTCGTCTATCACAGTACTAACAAATGAGACACTTCAGGTACCATTAAAACATTTTGGAAGAAACTGAAGAAATCTATGAATGCCAAACAGTGACAGGCAAAAATGTTGCTTCAATTGTAAAGTTTTACTGTTACCTACCCTCCTTAAAACATAATTTTCTGAAATTAAGTTAACAGATTGGGTGAGCAGTTACACCAACTACATCATACCTCCTCCAGATAATTGTTAACTGTTCAATCATTGTTCATAAACCAATTGTATTCTAAAATGGAGTGAAGGACATTACTTTAACAAAACTTCCCTTACAAAATGTGAATAAAGGTCTCATGCCATGTAAATTTGCTCTTCCTGTTATTTTACTTGCAATATGGCCATAACCCCACTCAGTCACCCATCCTAGCCAGTCCTAAAGACAAGGGAGGCTAAGAGGGATATCCACTCTCCCTTGCAAACAAAATTAATGGAAAAACAGTTTTGCAACTGTGTTGGAGTGTGTGCACTCTATTGTAAAAGTCACACAAGCAACATGAATATCCTCTTCTCAAAATATCTTATGTGGCAGAGAAGCTATAGTAAAATGATGGCACCTCAGTATGCTTTGGGTTGAGTCTTTGGTGACTTTAGTTAATCAGGGACGGGCAGTGTCCATGCAGTCTTTGAAGGTAGTAGTGAGACACATGTTTCCCTGTAAAAAAGAGACAAGGCCAAATCTTATCTACATAGTGGAGGCATTGATTCTCTCTCCCATGAATAGGTTCATAAGTTCGTAGGTATGTATTGGACTAATGGCACTGGAACCTTTACAAGCCTAGCCCACACATATTGCCCAGGCACAGTGCCACCTGATGTTAGTTCACAGTGCCCCTATCCAGTACGGCAACTGGAGTGATCTCTAAGGTGAATTTTCTGTTACCCATCCACTCGTCAAGATTTCTCTTGAAGAGGTCCAGCGAGGTGCTCTGCTTGACATGAATGGGAAACTTATTCCAGAGTATGGGCAGTCTTTGGGAGATGAACCTGTCCCTCCAGCCTGTTCAGTTAACTGTGGTAATGAGGTTATGATCACTGGAGTGTGTGGCGTGGGGTGATTGGGATTTCTTTAGGTGTAGCATTTCAAGTAGGGCTGGGTTGCACATGGCTTTGTAAGTCAAGCAGAGATCACCTCCAAGTTGACAATAAGAGACTGAGAAAAGATGAAGTTTCTTGAGTCTGTCCATGTAGGACATGTCTTTAAGGCCTAGGATCCTTTTTATGAGTTACTTTTGTGGCCTGTCCAGCTATTGTAGGTGCTTGGTGAGGTGCATGCCAAACGGGGCAATATATTCAATGATTGGTCTAATGAGGGATGATTAGAGAGGGATGATGACCTCTTTCTTCCTGGATGTGAAACCTTTGGTTATAATATGTGCCATGTAAATGGACATTCTGACCACAGTGACAGTGTAGTTGTCAAAGGTGAGGTGGTTGTCAACCTAGGTGCCCAGATCTCTTATGGCCCCTTCGGTGTTCAATGGGCTCCCATCAACGTGGTAATTTGTGGCAACTAAGTTTTTCCAAAGTGGATGATAATGCATTTTTTAGCATAAAGCTTCAGGCCATGGCTCTGACACCAGTCATTGGTCTCAGAATGGCCCTTTTGTAGGATGTCTGCATCACTTGGGGAGTTGAAAATGCCTCCTACCTTGCAGTCATCAGCAAACTTGGTTAGCCAGAGTCCTTTTGTGTTGGCCTGGACTTCTGAGAAGTAGATGCCAAACCGGAGAGATCCCAGGACTGAGCCCTGACTTGGAATCCACAACTGTCACTCTGTGGGTCCTGTCTGTGAGCCAATTTGCAACCCACCTAGTGATGTAAGGATTGATGCCTAGTTTGGTGAGTTTATCAATGCCTAAGTGGGTAATGGTATCAAAGGCCTTGGCCAGGTCAAGGTAGGCTGTATGCACTGCCTTACCCTCATCCACAGCCTTGGTGACTGCCTTGAAGAAGTCAACCAGGTTCAGCAGGCAGGATCTCCCCCTGACAAAGCCAAACTGTGAGGGGTCAAGAGTTTGGAGATTGTCTATATCTTTGTTAAGCAGGTCCATGATGATGCACTCCATAGCTTTGCATACCAGACTCGTCAGGCTAATGGGGTGATAGTTCCAATGGTCTGTAGTCGCTCCCCCTTTATGGAATGGGATGACTGTAGCAGTGTGCCATTTGTTAGGGACATAGCCTAAGGTAAGACTATGACTGAACAGGGCACACAAATGTGGTGCCAGTAGCTCATGTAGGACACAAATAGAGATATTATCAGGTGGCATGGATGCTGTATTCTTGGCTTTGGACAATGCAGCTTTTACCTTTGCTGCAGAAATGGTGGGTACCAGGCTTTCATCTGGTATTGGGATAGGTCCCTTTGGGGAGAGAGGGCTAAAGTTGGCATTGAATCTATCGGTTAGTATTTTGGCTGTATCTGTTGGCTCAGTATAGGAGGTGTCATTGTGCAATAACTCAGAGCAAATCTGAGTATTGCCTTACTTGCTGTAGCTATGGTGTGCAGGGTCCAGGGTTTGAGACTTGCATGAGCTGGTTATTACAGCACAGATGGCTTAGTGGTAACTTGCTGTAGCTATGGTGTGCAGGGTCCTGGGTTCGAGACTTGCAAGGGATGATTATTTCACTGCTCTTTTTCTGCTATGATAAACATTTCTGTAGGGTTTACTGTCTAAAAGAGTGTAGACTAGTAGCTAAGTTATAGTCACAGTTCATATTTGCTGTCTCTGGGCCTGTGTTTTTGTAGTGGTTATTCTGAGCACATGCCCAGGCCATCTTGAATTAGCAGAAGCCTTTCTTTACCTTCGTGGCAGGATTGTGTTGATTGGCTGCTGGCTGGTGGGGGTTGGATGGTCCAGGGCTTGGAGTAAACACGCATTTGTTCTTTTGAGCTTTTAAAAAAAACTGTTTAAGGTTGTATCTTCTGGTATTTAAGCACTAACTTTGAGAGGATTTCTGTCTATACACACTGAACCAAGTGGAAGAGGGGCATTGACTACAACTCTCATCTGAGATATATAACAATAAGTATCCTGTTTTTTTTTTTTTTTTGTTAATTTGTAATAGTTATTGCCTCTAGCAATTTATATATAGCACTTTTTATTGCCTGCTTCATACATTTTATTGTATTTTATTGTTATTAACTAATCTGCATGGTTGAACTAAAATTGTCTGCCTTTCAGGGCCTGATAAACAAGGTTTTTACTGTTACACTGTTTGTAAAGCTTTTTAGCTAGTTTCACTGTATGAAAGGTATTAACTGGAAATATTCTCTACTTGTTAAGCACTTGTTTGTTTGTTCTGATTTCCTGCCAATGAGTGTATTACATAACTGATTTGTTTGGAGTTAAAAGCATCCTGTAGGGTCTCCTTGCCCCTTTATCTGTTTAAAAACTTTCATTTTGTGGCTCATTGCTCTTTTTCTGCCGTGATAAATATTTCTGTAGTGTTTACTATCTAAAAGAGTGAAGGCTAGTAGCTGTAGCATTGTCCCCCACCCCCCTCTCTGTTGGTGTTTTGCTGTTATACTTGGTGGCTTTGCAGTTGCCCACCCCTACTGTATATTTGATCTGGGACAATCCTCCAAGTCTAGTGTCATTAGCTTATTCTATCTAATACAGAGAGAACATTTGAGAAGGCCAACCCACTTAGTTTCCTAACCTTGAATTATCTTCTGCTTCTCCTTTCTCCCTTTCCTATACAAAAAAAACGTTGCTAGAATCTCCCTGTGCTCTGCTTAAGTGTAACAAAAAAAAATTAAGCTTGTTTCCTGTGTTTTTTGTAACAAGTCTAGTCCAGATACAGATTTGCTATATCCAGGACTATTTGTAAGCTTCTGAGCCCCACAAGCCTGTCTGTGTTGGAGGGAAGCCTGCTAGCTTATCAGTGGGAGTGGTAAGCACTAGGTAACCTATCTACCACATAAGGAGTTGTTTCTGGCTCAGAAATTGTAGTTATTGGCCACTTGGGCAGTTTTTTCCATCTCTCTCAACTTCCTGATTTAAAAGCTCACATTTGCACTTGTTTCCCCCCTTTCCTGTAACTAGTCTAGTCCAGATGCAGGTTTGCTGCATCCAGAACTGTTTGTAAGCTCCTGAGCCTCCTAAGCCTTTCTGTGTTGGAGGGAAGCCTGCTAGCTTATCAGTGGGAGTGGTAAGCACTAGGTAACCTATCTACCACAGAAAGTGTAGTTATTGGCCATTTGGGCAATTTTTCCATCTCAACTTTCTGATTTAAAAGCCAACATTTGCACTTGTTTCTTTCCTGAAACTATTCTAGTCCAGATACAGAATCTTAGTTTTAGCACTTGAATTTGCTTACTCGTGGTCAGCACTTGTTCAGAACTTGTAGTAAGCACTAAATAAGCTACAAATTACTAAAGTACTCAACCTTCCTCATTACCTAGAGGAAAACAGTTTTTGTACTTACTTTCCTCACTTGCTTAAAGAAAAACAGCTCTTGTACTCACTTTCCTCACTTATCTTGAGGAAAATAGTTTTTTATTCAGGCATGTCCAAGGGTCAGCTCCCAGTGTTCTCTCCTGTCTATCTGATGAATCTGGGCATCTTGGGGCAATGTAGCAATTGCCTCATGTACACAGACAACCCTCTCCTCCTACCACCCGACACTACAACTTGTGAGAGATGCACTTATCTAGCCAAACTGGAGATAAAGCTCTCTCCAACCAAGACTGAACTTGACAGTCAAGAGGAGAAGGTAAACTCTTGCACCACACCACACTCACTACATAGTCCCACTAAACCTACACCACCAAAATCCACACATAGAAACACAAAAACATTCGCAGAGGCTCTCACTGATAATCTGCTCAAGCAACAAAGACCTCCGAAGCAGAATCACAAGCAACCTCCACCCCCCAAAAACAACCCAAATGACACATAGCCCATAGACTCAGTGTGCCACTGAACCACAGCCCATAAGGCAAAACAACATACCCAACACTATAGTCATAGGTGACTCTATAGTCAGGCACACTGATGTCTCACTCACCAGGCTAAACAAGGAGAAGGTTACTGTCAGCTGCTTGTCGGGTGCCAGGATCTGACACATAGCCCATGCACTCAGGTCACTCCATAACAAGTGCAAATATGACTCTGTCATTGTCCATGTTGGTGTGAATGACCTGAGATGTACCTCCCTGGACTACATGAAAAGAGACATGGAAGAGCTCTCTGATCTTGTAACTCAGGCAGGTATGACCCTAGCCCTGAGTAGAATCCTGCCATCACCCAGAATGATACCACTGTACAAGGACAAAATGACTGACATCAACAATTGGCTAAGCTTCTAGTGTCATTCTAAGGGAATCCAATATCTGTCTGCCTGGGACGACATGGTTGACAGACCACAATGCTTTGCCAGAGATGGCCTGTGTCTGTTGCCCCTGGGATTCTGGATACTGGCTAAGGCTCTTGCCACCCCTATAGTGCCTTTTTTAGGCAAGGTTCAAATGACAATTTCACCACTGTAACAGGAACAGGCAAGCAAAAAATGAGGGTAATGCTACTCAATGCTAGAAGTCTAAATCTCAAAATGCACTCACTCAAGGCACTCCTTAAAATGGAGAACATCAATATCTGTGCAGTGACTGAGACCTGGTTCAAGGCTCCAGAGAGCACTCCTGCACTACCTGGCTATAACTCATACTACACCTTTTGGCCATCTAACCTGGACCGGAACACCAAAGGCGGAGGTGTGTCTGTATTCATTAAGAATAACCACACCTCCAGGCTAGTTGCTCAGCATAACGCATCCAAGGTTATCCAAATGCAACCAACTCTGGGCAAAACTGCAATCCAAATTGTAGCTTGCTACAGATACCCCACCATGCCCCAGGATTCCCACTCCTCTTTTCTTGATATAATGGAAAATATTAGGATTCAACCAAAAACCCTAATAATGGGCAATTTCAACTACCCCACCATTAACTGGGAAAGCTACTCACGTACTAACTCCTTCACTCAACGCTTTCTGGAGTTCATAAATTCCAATTCCCTGGATCAACTTATCCACACCCCCACCAGGGGCAACAATATCCTAGACCTAGTCATTACCAACATGAGTGACTGGTGTTCCACACCTGAAGTCAATTCCTTGTTGGTCCGATCTGACCATAAGCTAATCACCCTAGATATCCACATCCTACTCCCACCCCCCATTAAGGAAACCATGGTAAAAAAATTTCTCCAAAGCAACTTCATGCTTCATAAGACAGAAGTGGTGAACTTCATGACACCCATGCAGATGGACAATACAGTTATGACTGCTGCATCCTACACAAATGCACTATATAAGCACTTACACGAGTGATTGGATCATGCTATCCCAAATAGAACCAAGACGCTATCCCCCAAAAAAAGGAAGCCAATCTAGTGGTCCCCTGCCATAAACAAACTCTATAACAGAAGGAAGAAACTGTTGCAAAAGAGAGTAAAATCCCTTGAGTGGAGGAGTTCCCTGGTCAGCCTCGGTAAGAAGCTGAGACCCCTTATAAGATCCTCCAAAGCTAGCTATGAAAACAAAATCACCACCGATTCTAAGGACAACCACAAAGCATTCTATAGCTATGTCAAGAATCTCAATGGCAACACCCAGATCTGCTCTATGTTACAGCACAACGGCATGATAACTACAGAACCAACTGATATTGCCAACATCCAGGCAGATAGCTTCAGTGCTAACCTTAACCTCGTCTTACCCCCACAGAGCCCATATCTATACAGAAAGAATGCAGAGTCCCTGTAATCACAACTATGCAGGTAAAAGCTGCACTTTCTAAAGCCAAAAACACAGCATCTGTTGGACTGGATAACATCCCAGGCTGCATTTTACACGAACTTCAGAACAAACTGGCTCCCCACCTAAGCACCATGTTGAATCATAGCCTCACATCAGGCTTTGTGCCCACTGAATGGTGCACAGCAACAGTTATCCTACTCCACAAAGCAGGAGCCACCATGGATCCCGGGAACTATCACTCTATTAGCCTGATGAGCCTGCTCTGCAAGGCCATGGAACATATATCATCATAAAACTCATAAACAAAGACATTGGTAACCTCCAAACTCTGGACCCCACCCAGTTTGGGTTTCTGAAAGGCACATCATGCCTCCTGAACCTGATCAACTTATTTGAGGCAGTCACCAAAGCCTTAGACGAGGGTAAGGTGGTTCACACGGCCTATCTTGACCCCACCAAGGCTTTCAACACCACCCCCATTCTGGAATTATAGCTAAACTCACTAAACTAGGTATGAATCCCTACATCACAAGATGGGTTTCCAACTGGCTCACTGACAAAACACACACTGTAAAGGTTGTAGACTTCAAATCTGACTTCAAACCAATGACAAGTGGAGTACCACAGGGCTCAGTCCTGGTACATCTTCTGTTTGGTATCTACTTCTCTGAAGTACAGGTTAACAGAGAAGGCATCTGGCTAATGAAGTTCACAGATGACTGCAAATTAGGAGCCATAGTTGAGTCCTCAAATGATGTGGACATCCTACAGAAGGGTGTCACTGAGACAGATGCTTGGTTTCAGAGCCATGGCCTCAAGCTCAATGCCAAAAAGTGCACTGTCATCCCCTTTGGTAAAAACTCTGTACCCATGAACTACCAAATAGGCAGCAGTCTACTTAATGCCGAATGTGTGATAAGAGACCTTGGGACCCAGGTAGACAGTAGTCTCCCCTTTGATAATCACATTGCCACAGTAGTCAGGAAGTTCTTCTACATGGCACACCTCATCACAACACAAAAGGGTTCTCATTCATGAAAAAAGAGGTCATTGTTTCCCTCTACTCAACACTCATTCAACCCATTATACAGTACAAAGCTCATTTTGGAATTTATCTCGCAAGACATCTGCAGCAGCTATAAAGGCCACAGAAGTACCTCACAAAGAGGATTACTGGCCACAAACAGATGCCCTACACTGACCATCTCAAAAAACTCCAGCTTTACTCCGTAGCATATCACCTACTTCGAGCTGATCTCTGCCTAACATATAAAGCTATGTCAAACTCAGAGCTGTTGGGCATATTACACCTAAAGAAATCCCAATCCCTCCAAGTTACACACTCTAGGGACCTAAACCTTGTCACCACAATAAACAGGACATGCTGGAGGGATAGATTCCTGTCCAAGAGACTTCCCATACACTTGAACAAGCTACCCAGCAAAGTTCCTCTTAGCACTCTTCAAGAAAAATCTTGATGAGTGGATGGGAAATTCACCCTGGGGATCACTTCTGTGACTCTGCTTGACAGGGGCACAGGAAAATAACTTTATTTGGTGGTGTAAGCCAGGGAACCTTGTTGGCTAGGCTTACTTAGGCCCTTGGGCCGATAGCCTAGTACCTGCCTATAAACTTATGGAGGTTTTTGATATAGCCATAGAAGGTTTTGTGGTTGTTTTTGGTGTCAGCTGCAATTCTGCCTTCATAGCTGGCTTTAAAGGGTTTGATAAGGCATCTCAGCTTTTTGTTGAGACTGATAAGGGATGTTTTCCAGTCTTGTGACTTCATTTTTTTCTGCAACAGTGTCTTCCTTCTGTTGTAGAGTTTATTGATGGCTGGGTACCACCAGATTGGCTTCCTTTTTTTGGAGGAGAGCATCTTAGTTCTATTTGGTATGGCAAGGTCCATGCATTTGAATATGTGCTCGTACAGTGCATTGGTGTATGAATCAGCAGTCATGCAGCTATTTCCATTGGCATGGGTGCCAAGAAGTTAGCCACCTCTGTTTTTAGGAGCACAAAGTCAGCTTTAGAGAAATTTTTCAGGGGGAGGGTCACCTTAGCGCGGGGTGTAGTTGTGATGTAGATTTCCATGGTGATCAGTTTGTGGTCAGATTTAACCAGGAAGGAATTGACTATAGTGTGGCACAAATGTCTCTGATGCTGGTGATAACCAGGTCAAAGATGTTGCTTCCTCTAGTGGGGGTCAGAATGAGATGGTCCATGGCACTGGAATTGATAAATTCCAGAAAGCATTGGGTCTGTACGTTGGTACTTGAATAGTTTTCCCAGTTGATGGAAGGGTAGCTGAAGTCACCCAGTATGAGAGTATTGGGTTGGACCTTGATAGATTCCAGGGTGCGTAGGAATTTGGAGTGAGAGTCTAGGGACATGATTGGGGTTCTGTAGCAGTCTATGACTTGTATGGCTGTCTTACCCAGTGTTAATTGTACTTGAAGTATCTCAGATGCATTATGCTGGGCTACCAATCTAGAGGTGTGCGTATCCTTTAAGAATATGGAGACACCACCACCTTTGGAGCTTCTGGCAGTATTCAGGGGTCGAAAGGTATGGAATGAGTTGTAGCCTGGGAGCACAAGGGTGCTTTCTGCCTCTTTAAACCAGTTCTCTGTTATAGCACAGCTGTTGACATTATTTTGAGGAGAGCATCGAGCAAGTGCATCTTGAGATTTAGACTTCTAGCATTGAGCAGCATGACCTTCAGATTGCATTTATTTGTAGCTGTTACAGTGGAATTTTGGTCTTTGGAGCACTGCCTAAGAAAGGCATTATAGGGGTGGCATGAGCCTTAGCCAGTACTCAGATTCCCAGGGGTGACAGATGCTGCCATCTCTGGCAAAGCATCGAGGTCTGTCGATCATGTCATCCCAGGGAGAGAGATACTGGATCCCCTTAGAATGACACCAGAAACATAGCCAGTTGTTGAATTCAATCATTTTCTGCTTGTACTGTGGTATCATTCTGGGTGATGGTAGAATACTGCTCCAGGCTAGGGTCATACCTGCCTGGGCCACATAATCTGAGAGTTCCATCACATCTCTTTTCATTTAGTCCAGGGAGGTACATTCCAGGTCATTCACACCCACATGGGCAATGACTGAGTCATATTTGTACTTGTTGTGGCGTGACTTGAGTGCATGTGTTACGTTACAGATCCTGGCACTTGATAGACAACTGACTGTCACCCTCTCCTTGTTCAATCTAGTGATTGGGACATCAGTGTGCTGATTGGGACATCAGTGTGCCTCACAAATGAGTCTCCTAAGATTAGTACATTGGGCAAAGTGTTTTGCCTTAAGGGCTTAGGTTGTGGAGCACACTGTGGTGGTGTGCTATGTGTTATGGGGCTGGTGTTGTGCTGTGGTGGTTGAGTGCGTTTCTGTCTTGGAGGTCTCTATTTTTTGGGTAAATTTTTATTAAGAGCCTCTGCAAAGTTGGGTGTATGGTTTCTGTTTTTATGTGTGGGTTGTGATGGCTTGTGTTTTGGAGGGCTGTGTGTTCTATGTAGTAAGTTGCAGGTGTTGACCTTCTCCTCTTGACCAGCTAGTCTGGTCTTGGTTGGACCGTAAACTGCTTTCAGTTTGGTGATATAAGTGCATCTCTCACATGTATGAGTGTTGGAAGGTAAGAGGAGAGGGTTGTCTGTGTACATTAGACGGTTGCCACACTGTCTCACAATGCCCAAGTGCACCAGGTTAGCAGGAGAAAGCACAGGAAATTGTCCTACAATCATACCAGGAGGGGTGGTCATAACTAATAATGTTACTAAGTAGGGACAGCTAGTGCTGATAGCACCTAAGTGTGCCACAATAAATGCTACAAAAGCCTGTTAAAGTACTAGCTGATTAAGCTAATAAAAATGCAAGAAGTAAAAGAACAAGCACGTTCTACGGGATAAATTGAAAAGCAGACTTTCTGGCACCGGTAATAGTTTACCTCATTTAAGTCTGCAAACACAGGCTTTTTAATGAGAAAGTTGAAAGGGATGGAAAAACTGCCCAAATGGCCAATAAACTACAATTTCTGGACCAGAAACCACTTCTCTTGTGGTAGATAGGCTACCTAGTGCTTACCACTCCCACTGATAAGGTAGAAGGCTTCCCTCCAACACAGAAATGTCTGGGGGCCTCAGAAACGTACAAAACAGTCCTGGATACAGCAAGTCTGTATCAGACTAGACTAGTTATAAAAAAAGTCTGGAAACAAGCTTAGAACTTTTTTTTTCTTTTCGTTTGTTTTTTTTTTTTTTTTTGCAGAAAAGCAGTTAAAACAGTAGCAAAAACACTTTAAATGCAGTACAAGCTAGCACACTTGAGTGCATAGCAATATCAAGGCAAATACAGTTTAAATAAATGCAGATAAATTAAAAATGACAAAAAAAAACAAATGCAGAGAACAGTAAATTATGAAAAAAACAAAATGGAGGGACATAGAGTATCTCTTTCTCCTTCCTGTTGCCCTTGTAGTCTGCAGGACACCAAAACTGGATCAGCGGAGCTTAAACAAGCACAAACCAGAGCTTTTATACCAGAAAGTTGAAAGGGATGGAAAAACTACCCAAACAGCCAATAAACTACAATTTTAAATATTCTTCTTCTTCTTCTCTTTGCTGTTCCCATTAGGGGTTGCCACAGTGGATCATCTGTTTCCATTTCTTCCTGTCCTCTGCATATTGCTCTGTCACACCAACCACCTGCATGTCCTCTCTCACCGCATACATAAACCCTATCTTAGGCCTTCCTCTTTTCCTCTTACCTGGCAGCTCCATCCTTAGCATCCTTTTCCCAATATATCCAGCATCCCTCCTCAGCACATGTCCAAACCAATGCAATCTCGCCTCTCTGACTTTGTCTCCAAACCGTCCAACCTGAGCTGACCCTCTAATATACCAATTCCTAATCCTGTCCATTGTTGTCACATCAAGTGCAAATCTTAACATCTTTAACTCTGCCAGTTCCACCTCTGACTCCTGCCTTTTTGTCAATGCCACCGTCTCCAAACCATACAACATAGCTGGTCTCATTACCCACCTTCCCTTTCACTCTTACTGATACCCGTCTATCACAAATCACTCCTGACACTCTTCTCCACCCATTCCACCCTGCCTGTACTCTCTTCTTTACCTCTCTTCCACACTCACCATTACACTGAACTGTTGATCCCAAGTACTTAAAATCAGCAGTAAATTATGAAAAAATTAAAATGGAGGGACTTAAGAGTATCTCTTTCTCCTTCCTGTTGCTCTTGTAGTCTGCAGGAAGCCAAAACTGGATCAGCAGAGCTTAAACAAGCACAAACCTGGGCTTTTATACCAGAAAGTTGAAAGGGATGGAAAATCTACCCAAACAGCCAATAAACTACAATTTCAACTATTCAACTATTTTATTTGAAGTACATACACTATAAGTAACAAAACAGCAATGACCAGTTTTGAGGCACCCCACAGCATAAAGCAATGCTTCTGAATGAGGAGATACTAGAAATTAATCGCCAATAGTGCCCCAACAAGTAAAGAGCAAGGCAGTTGAAGACTATAGCAATAACTCACGCGTGGGTGTGGTTAATGCTGGATTTACCCATGGTTGGTGTGGTTTAGTCACGAGGGCGAAGCCCGAGTGGCCAAACAAAGACAACCGTGGGTAAATCCAGCATTAACCACACCCAGAAGTGGGTTATTGCTATTATACAATGACATTATTTAAGAAAAAAATTATTACTTTTCTTAAATAATGGCATTGTATAATGCCTCCTTGCTGCCCTTCTGCAGCTGTCTGGTATTCTGCGGCAGTTCTGATGTACTGCGCATGCATATACTTATGCAGTACATCAGAGCTGTGGACAAAAGCAATGGAGAAAACAAGATCTCCATTGCTTTTTACAAGCTGTCTCGCTATGCTAAAAGAGTTTAACATAGCGAGACAGCTTTAAAAAAAGCAATGGAGAATCTCCGTTGCTTTTTTAAAGCTGTCTCGCTATGTTAAACCCATTTAACATAGCGAGACAGTTTTGAAAAATGCAAAGGAGAAAGCAAGATCTCTGTTGCTTTTTAAAGTGTCTCGCTATGTTTAATGGGTTTAACATAGCGAGACAGCTTTAAAAAGGCAACGGAGATGCTCCATTGCTTTTTTTAAAGCTGTCTCGCTATGTTAAACTTGTTTAACATAGCGAGACAGGTTGTAAAACGCAACAGAGATCTTGCGTTCTCCGTTGCTGTAAAAAAAAAAAAAGTTATACTAATGGTAAAAGTCCGGGCAACCAGACCTTTTTCCATTACTATAACTCTGATTTACAACGTGCACGCTGACCAATCAGCGTGCACGTTTTGGAATATTAATGGGGGGGGTTTGTTGTATAATGGACAATAACACATTGTGAGTATACAAATGCTTGCTTAACATTCCATGATTATTGATATTAAATGTAAAAGATGGAATATAATCCTGGAGTTGTTGTCATCAAGAAGCCATGTACTGCCTTTACTCTGTTGTCATTCCTGTGTTTTGATCTAAAACCAACCTGATTGTCTCTAATTAGAGACTGTGAAATGCACAATATGAATAAGCTGTACACAGGCTAGCTTCTCAATAACCTAACTTATAAAGGGAATGATAGAGAATGGGTATTCAAATCAAAATAATCAAGAGACAGCTTCATATTTATTTATTTATTTATTTATTTATTTATTTATTTATTTGCATATGATTACCGGGCAGTGTCCAACTGGGCCAGTTGCCCATTTTCAATGGAGACCTGGGGAGAAAAGCTCCAAAAAGTTACATAATTACATATTTTGTACAATAAGATAATGACAGGGTACAAGCAATGCAAACCATAAATTTAAAATTTACATACAGCTAAACAGAGATTTAAAAAGTTACATGCAAATAAACACAAAAATTAGGATGTAACAGTATTTCAAAAAGTAATGAATATCAAATTAGGGATCAGAAAGATTTTTTTTTTGTATATGACTAAATATCAATGTAACATAGGAAGATAGAAGTCAGATTGCCAAGATAACAAGAGGTTAAGAGAAAGAGTTAGTAGACAGTGAATGAGAATAGGTATAACTTAGCCTGTGGGGGTACAGGACCATAACCGATGATTTGAGAAATATTCTTTTAGGAGCCATTTAAACTTGTGTATCAGGGATAGATAGAATTTGCTGGGGAGCAGAATTCCAGGATTTGTCTTTTGTATGGCTGTATAAGGCATCACCATGAAAGTTATGGGTTCTGATTACTTTGAGGAATAATTTATCAGCTGACCTGAGGAGACAGGAATTCCTCTTTAAGAGGAATTAAAATATGGCTGCACTATTATATAATTAAAAAGTCTGAGAAGTTACTGGACCTACAGATTCCAAACATGTTAACAAAAGCCTGGTATGTTCAGCACCCACCCAGAAATAGTCAAACATAAGGTTGAAGCAACATTTGAAAGCTAATCAAATTCAAAATTACCAAGTTTAGCCAAGTAGAAATATAGGCATACCACACCAACATCACTAATGGGCTTCGTGAATGGAAATGCATGTGGATGGATCTGATCTTTCCAACCTTATATGCAAAGAATTGTGCATTGTACTCACATTTGGAATATCTGCTGCGGTGGTGGTGCTGCGGTAGCGTTGTCGCCTCACAGTAAGACGTTGTCCTGTTCGATTCTCAGCAAGAGCATCTTCTGTGTGGAGACATGCATGATAGGGCATACCTTCGTTGAAGGTTGTGCGTCAGGGCCGGCAACTCAGCACGTAAAAATCTACTGCCAATCATTAGCGGACCGGAGTTCCACTGTGGCGACCCCTAACCGGGAAAAGCTGAAAGACACAACAACAACTCACATTTGGAATATGCCAAGTCATGAAGCTTTCTGGAATATGACTCTCTGGGATGCATATCTAATCATCCAACAATAGACAAATGGCTGTATGATTAGATGCACATATATCTCACTAAATGAAATATGTTATTTATTTATCAGAGATTTCAGAATGGTATACTACATAATAAGCATCCAAGCTATGTTTGTCCTCATGAAGTGCCATCTCCTTCATTTGCATTTGAACTTCCTTCCTTCCTTCCTTCCTGGCTTATGCAGTTCATGATGGTCTTCTTTTAAACTTTCATCACACATAACAGCAAGCAAAGAAGCACAAATTGGAACAATCAAATCCTGTTCAGTGCTAGTAGCCTGATTATAGATAGCCACAATGTGTTTGGTTCTGGACATCATAAATTGAGTTGCCATGTTTCATAAGGCCTGAGATATAAAGCAAGAAATCAGGAAGCTACAATCTGTAAAAAAAAAAAAAAAGCTAAAACTAAAGAATTTTTGTGTATCAGAAGCCCCACCCCACCCCTTTGAACCAGACATGTGAGGGACATAAGTATCCCTACAGTCCCTTACTTACATGTACAAACTCTGGGATTGCACACTCTCAGGAAAAATTGCATACCCTCTCCATAAAGCTTTGGAGCATCAATATTGGCAAATGCATAGTGTTTCAGATCATTAGCTGTATGTACATGAATAACTGAAATGCGACTTCTGATTTCTCAAACACTCAAATGTGTCACTGCAGTTTCTGTACTGTACTGTGAAAATCTGGAAGGAGCTGACAAATCAAAAGCATTGCAACACAATGCTATTTTACAAATCCCTATAATCTGTTGGTTTAGAAATGAGTTTCCAAGCAAAAGTGAACAACTGAATGAAGTAGATAAGATGACAGACAAACCAAGCAACTGACTGCAATGTTTGTGTAGATGTGTCCCTCTTTCATTTGGATTATTATTATGCAAGCAAATGATGCCTAATATGTGTGGCACAGTGAAAAAAAAAAACTGAAGTCAAACCCTGCAATTATCCGAAGAAGCTCCATGGCAATTTAGGCTGACACATTATCAATTATCTATGTGCATTGAAATCACCCATATTTAGGCATCTTAGGTAATCCAGTACAGTCTCACCATAGAAGTAAATTAATTATTGCAAATTATACCATGATCCCCCCAAAACGTGCACGCTGATTGGCCAGCGTGCCCGTTGTAAATCGAGTTATACTAATGGAAAAAGGTCCGGTCGCCCGGACTTTTTTCTATTAGTATAACTCGTTTTTTTAAAACACTGTCTCGCTATGTTAAATGGGTTTAACATAGCGAGACAGCTTTAAAATAAGCAACGGAGATCTCCGTTGCTTATTTTAAAGCTGTCTCACTATGTTAAACCCATTTAACATAGCTTAAGTGTTTAAAAGCAACGGAGAAAGCAAGATCTCCATTGCTTTTTTTAGTGTTTCGCTATGTTAAATGAGTTTAACATAGCGAGACAGTTTTAAAATAAGCAACGGAGATGTCCGTTGCTTATTTTAAAACTGTCTCGCTATGTTAAACTCATTTAACATAGCGAAACACTAAAAAAAAAGCAACAGAGATTTTGCTTTCTCCGTTGCTTTTGCCCACAGCTCTGATGTACTGCGCAGGCGCACAGTACATCAGAACTGCCGCGGATGCCAGACATCTGCGGAAGGGCAGTAAACAGGCATTATACTATGCCATTATTTAAGAAAAGTAATAGTTTCTTTTCTTAAATAATGTCATGGTATAATAGCAATAACCCACTTCTGAGTGTGAGTAATGCTAAATTTACCCACGGTTGGCTTTGTTTGGTCCCTCGGGCTTCGCCCTCGGGACCAAACCTCGCCAACCGTGGGTACATTTAGCATTACCCACACCCAGGCATGGGTTATTGCTATAGTATTCTCTAATCATCCTATTGGACAATAGATTAGGTGAAATCTACAGATTGCTTTTACTCTGTGAATATTTCATAAGCATTGGTTGATCCAGCAGCAAAGTGGACTATTTAATACCAAAAACTAAAAATAGATTGCTGCATATCTGCTAGGGTTACCCTGTCTATGACTGAGTGACAGAAGGCAAAGGTGAATGGCAGCTACCAGATGACTAAAGTTCTCATGCAATAAAGTACACTGGGATTATTGTGTATGCATGTGAAGATAACTGTGCTTTAGATGAGGCCAAATGAGAATTTGTCCTGGATAATAGACAATAAATTCCTAGCTACCTTTGTGAAATTGAATGACACGATTCCTAGCTAAGTGCTTTCTTTGTAGGGAGGTGATCTGTTACAATCACTCATACTGTCCCAGACAAGATTCATTAAAGATAAAGCCCAAATACCGTTCAAAAAATGATTACTAGCAATAGCTGGTTAGGAGCAATGAAAAGTAGTTGAAGAAGACACTAAAGGAACAATAAAAGACTATAGGGGAAATATTTATTTATTTATTTATTTAATTTGTTTACCGGGTAATGTCCGACTGGGCATGAGACCCATTTTCAATGGAAGCCCAGGCAGAAAGCTCCATATATTAACAGGCTTGAACATTAAAGCTGTACATATATATATATATATATATATATATATATATATATATATATATATATATATATGTTATTAACATTAAACATAGAAAAAATAAGTATAGTAATAACTAAATAGCAACAATTCACAAATTTAACTTAAATGGAACAGTTTGAGAAGAATATTTACAGTATGTCAACAACAGCATCAAAACCAACCATCTTTTAATGCTAAATATTAATATTAGAAGTATCAAAAATAAAATACCTGAACTCCAGGCCACAATAGCACACTACTCCCCAGACATAGTTGCTTTAACAGAAACCTGGCTAAATAAAAACATAGCTAACTCAAAATTTCTCCCTACCGGCTACAATATCATTAGACAAGACAGACCACTTCGTAAAGGGGGTGGAACTGCCTTACTGTACAAGTCAAACTTAACTGTCCGTCAATTACCAAACTCCTACTCCTCCCCCAATAATTGGGACATACTTATCTCACAACTTCAACTTCACCCTAAAAAGGTCATTACCACAATTGTGATCTATATTCCACCTGGTAATACATCTGCTAGCCTTGAAGACTTCTTATCCTGGTGTTCTTCCACATACTCACAAGAAACCCTTATTCTGGGGGACCTCAACCTAGATTGGTTCACCTGTATATTAGAACCACCAAATAATCTAATAAATCTCCATGGCTACCAGCAGCTACTCCAAATTCCAACTAGATGTGATAAAAATTCTAAAAGGGAATCCATCCTTGACTGGGTCCTAACTAATAACCCCACATTGTACCCTCACACAGGCAGTCTCCCAGACACCTTAAGTGACCACAACATAATATATTTTATACGTAGTTGAACAAGCGTATGCAAAACCACTAACTATATATCCACTAGAAACACAAAAAAATTATCTCCTGAGGTCCTCAACACTTTACTCTGTAACTGTGACTGGACCCCCACTAAAAACCCTCCCACTTGACCAGGCTGTGGCATATTTCAACAAAACATTTCTACAACACCTAGACACTGTCGCTCCATTGCGTAAAATCAAAGTTAGAACCTCTACAAACCCCTGGCTTAGTAAAGAAACCAAACAAATCCTCAAGTCCAGAGACACTGCCTGGCTTTACTATCAAAAAAACAAAGAAACACAAAGCCTAAGTACCAAGAACTGTGCAACCGTGCAAAAAAATGCATTAGGCTGGACAAAAAAATCCTACTACACAACATTACAAACTAAATACCAACACAACCCATAAAAATTTTGGAAAAATGTAAACCAGCTACTAAAATCCTCCCAAAAGGCTACCCCCAAACCAACCACCCCTGACACTAAAGTTCCCATCGAAACACAATTCAATTCCCATTTTGTGAACTCAATTCTATCCTTAGTATCACAGGACAGTTCCTTCCTCACTATCCCACCAACACAAATAACACTAATACAAGTTTTACCCTCAAAACAGTTTCCACCACTTCAATCAAAAGCATGCTCTCCAAACTAAAAACCTCATCAACAACAGCCGACCTACTCCCCAGCTATTTTTTGAAACTCACAGCAGATGCTATTGCTATCCCAGTCTCCACTCTCATAAACAGATCAATTGTTGAAAACTATGTGCCAAAACTCTGGAAAATATCCTGTTACACCCATACATAAAGGCGGGACCTCCACTGAACTTAATAACTACAGACCCATTGCTTTACTCTTCCCCCGGCCAAAATCCTAGAAAAATGCATCCATACCCAGATAATAAACTATCTCCTAGACAGCAACATCCTGTCACCTACTCAGCATGGTTTCAGACCTGCCCATAGTACCACTACAGCCCTCCTCTGCTTCACAGACACAGTAAACCGTCTCAAAAATGAAGGTCTACAAGTGTCAACTCTTTTTTTGGATATGTCCAAAGCATTTGACACAGTCTCACACCAAATCCTGCTAAACAAACTAAACCAATATCATCTATCAAATTATACTCTTACCTGGTTCCAAAGCTACTTAAGTGATAGGTACCAAGCTGTGAAATAGGAAAATTCTCTCTCTCCTCAGCTACCCATAACTATAGGAGTCCCACAGGGTTCTATCTTAGGACCACTACTATTCGCAGTCTTCACAAATGACCTCCATACCTCCACACAGCATGCATCTATAATTCAGTATGCAGATGACACTACCTTAATCTGTGCTGCACAAAACATTCCCACCCTCCTGCAAACAACTCAACTAGCATTCTCTGACATTGAAAACTACCTTACCAAAGCCCAACTTATCCTCAATCCAAAGAAAACTCAGCTTATGATTATAACCAGTTCTAACAAAAACACTAACAGTCAATTCACTATCTACTCCACTAATGCTACTCCAATTGCTCCAGTGGCACAGGCTAAGCTATTGGGAATAACCATAGACTCCCACCTAAAATTTGATAGTCATCTCAACTTAACTATTAAAAAAGTACATGCCAAACTGGGTTCGCTCTACAGTATCAAACCATTTCTTACCAACAACACAAGATCTGCCATTTCTCGCTCCCAACTTCTATCCACCCTACTCTATGCATCTCCCATTCTGACTAATCTCAACAAAACTGAACTAAGCAAAATGGAAGCCTGCTATAACAGAATTGCCCACTTTGCTGCAAATTGCTCATATAGAACTCATCACTGTACTGCTTTTAGACAGCTCCACTGGCTTGAACTGCCAAACCTCCTAACCTACAATCAGCTCTGCCTCTGTCATTCTATCTGTTACCTCCCCAATAAGTGTCCTGCCCTCAAAAACCTAGTACAACATCACTCAGCCAAAAGGCCTCTTAGATCATCAAGAAAACTACTACTAGAAGTCACCAACAGCTAGAATAGCTTTGGAGATGCACTATATAGTAGTTCAGTGGCTAAAAAATGGAGCTCTGTCCCTACAAGCATTCAAAACACATTATCCAAAGCCTCCTTCAAAGACCTCATCAGGCAACATCTCAAGAAAAGTTGGCAGTGCCATGATGGACCTCGCCAAGGCCTTTGACACCATCCCCCACTCTGGAATCATAGATAAACTTACTAAGCTGGGCATAAATCCCTGCGTCAATCGATGGGTTGCTAACTGGCTTACTGACAGAACCCAGACAGTACAAGTAGCTGACTCCAAATCCAGCTCCAGACAAGTGACAAGTGGAGTACCTCAGGTTTCAGTCCTGGGACCACTCTTGTTTGGCATCTACTTCTCTGAAGTACGGCCAACACTAAGGGACTCTGGCTAACAAAGTTTGCAGATGACTGTAAACTGGGAGCCATTACTGAATCCCCAAATGATGTGGATATTCTACAAAAGGGCCTTACAGAAACAGATGCCTGGTGCCAGAGCCATGGGCTCAAGCTTAATGCCAAGAAATGTATAGTTATCCCCTTTGGAAAAAAAACATGTACCCATGAATTACCACATAGGTGGCAAGACACTCAACATCAAAATTGTGATGACAGACTTAGGGACACAGGTGGACAGTGGTCTCACTTTCGATAACCACATTGCCACAACAGTCAGGAAATCCTTCTATTTGGCACACCTCATCACTAAGGGCTTTACATCCGAAAAAAGGAGGTCATTGTCCCACTGTACTCATCCCTCATTAGACCCATTATAGAGTATAATGCCTCATTTGGTATGTACCTCACAAGACATCTGCAACAGCTGGAAAGGCCACAGAAATACCTCACTAAAAGAATCACAGGCCTAAAGCAGATGCCATATACTGACCATCTAAGAAAACTCCAGCTATACTCGTCTACTCAGAGGCGATCTCTGCTTAACATACAAGGCCATGTCAAACCCTGAGCTTTTGGACATGCTCCACTTAAAGAAATCCCAATCCCTCAGAGCCACACACTCCAGGGATCTAAACCTTGTCATCACAATGAACAAAACATGCTGGAGGGATAGGTTCCTGACCCAGAGACTCCCCATACTCTGGAATAGACTGCCCATCTATATCAAGCAGAGCGCCTCATTGGCTCTCTTCAAAAGGAACCTGGATGATTGGATGGGAGATAGGAAATTCACTCCGGGGATCATGTCAGTCACCCTACTAGACAGGGGCCTGGAGAAGTAAATATTGTGGGAAGAAATATCCAGGGAATTGTTATGGCTAGGCTTGCGTAGGCCCTAGGGCCGATAGCCTAGTATCAACCTATGAACCTATGAACCTATGCTCCCCAGGCTAGTGAAGGCGGATAACACATACATACAAAATCTAGAGCACTTGATAATAGTTTTCAATCTTACTCACAAACACTGGTTAATCTACAAAGTATGTACTGTACCTGTGTACTATGTATGTATTCTACCTATGTTCCAAATTTCAGCTGTACACCACAAATTTATTAATTACCTTTATTTTTAAAATTAATATTTTTTTGTTTGTTCTCTCCACAGTAACTGTTTATGTGACGCATACCACTGTAAAAACATGTCTCCTGTAATTTGTGTGTATACTGATCATGTCTAAATAACTAAATGTGTCTGTAATTTTTCTTTGTGGAGCTTTTCTCCCCGGGTCTCTACTGAAAAAGGGCCTTTTTTGCTCAGTCAGACACCCTCGGTTAACAAATGTAAAATAAAATAAAATTTAAAAAAAAATGTGTGATATTGAGTACAGTGTAATACTAGAGCAGTGTAGTTGTAAGCCAACGCAAAAAAATTTTGTTTCCAGTGCTGACTGAGATAGAGGGTTGAACCTAGTTAGCAAAGGCAGGTAATAGTTGTTGTAGCTGTGAGAAAGACCTGGATTAGGGTGAATAGAAAGGGTGATGAAAGGTGGAAAAAAGGGATGAGGAAAGGAACCTGTCTGTATTATTAACATATAACAGCAACTTATACGAACTGCATCATATAAAATGGCATTTGTTTAATAGCAGCTAGTGTTGTTAACACTCGCTTGCTCTCTTATGAGTTGTATCTAATTTCTAGAGTGGCCCAGTGGACAGCTACCACTACTCGAGGAGTTTTCAAGGCAATGGGGGGAAATGGGAATAGGATACCAAATCCTTCTTCCATTTCACACATGCACTCACATGTACTCTTATTCTTTCATAAATAGTAGTAACCTAATTAAGACCACAAAATCATGGAACTAATAATACCTTGACCTAGTTAATATTGCAGACACAGAATGCACAAAAATAAATATAGAAAAACAGTTTGTGATGTTCTAAAACAAGGAGTAGAGGGCAGTGTTGAACAGTGATTAGAATTGCTTCATCTCATATATTGGTCATTCAATGTTATTCTCAGCTGCCTTCTGTATGGAATCTACATGATATTGAGGTATCAAAACTCTTACATATTTAAATAAAAATACAGTTTTAGCAAGCTTGACAAGTTAAACATGCAAGTTTTAACACAACATGGTGGTTTCACTAAATAACTGTCCTATCAGTATGCCTATCGGAGAAGAAACAAAGTAGTTTAGAAACATGGCAATAGTCAAATGGGGAGTACTTAGGCTAATGTACAGCATTAGGAGGGCTAGGGCTTAAATGTGTCAGCAAAGCAGGCTAACAATAACCTGGTTCTATTTATGAAGAAGCAGGGTCAACATCTGAGAAGTCATTGAGACGTCCAGAGGAATTTGGGCCACTTGGTTATAGACATACCTCTCAACTATCCAGATTTTTGCAGAATGTCCAGATTTTTTCCTCATATTTTTGGTCTGTCCCTCATATAATTTGTGTTTTTCCAGCAAATCCATCAAGATTGAAGACATTAAATAATAATAAATAATAACAGCCATCTGAGTTTCAGACTTCATAGTCTTCAGAAAATACATAACAATACAAAACCTGTTATTCTAGCAACTATCTAAGTTTATAGGAGCAATATTAAAAAGTGTCCCTATTTTTAGGCCTTTGTCACCCCATTATTTTTTGCTTTGTCCAGATTTCTTGGCTGAGAGGTTGAGAGGTAATGTTATAGATTTGTTTTTAATGGAAATAGATTGAGACTGGGGAAACTGTCTGTGAGGAAGGGGTCCTGAGGAAGGCCTTGATATAGCAGTGGAAGTCCTCATAGTGAAAAACCCAGTAGGTAATTGTGTGATATCAGAGAGATCCTGCTAATGGTCTGTGCTTGTAAGCTCAAGGCAGTTAGAGACTTAAAAGCTTGTGTTGGATTGACACATTACTCTTTCTCTGAACCCATGCGTCTAGTTTTATATTCTAGGGAAGGGAATGTGCTTCACAATGTCTTATTTTATTTTCTTATATAGGCAAGCTGTAGTACCAAGAGACTGTCAGACATAAAGTTAATTCAAAACAACTTTGCTGAGTTGTAGCTGCAAAACCAGCAAAGTGGAATAATTTTTGTTTACTTGAAATTTGCTTCTTTACTTATTTTCCTGGTATAAGTGAAGCCTGTTTTGTATTCTGCAAATAAAAGTCACATTTGCTGAAACAAAATAACTGTGGCTATTGCCTTAATCTTTACATCCATTGGATGCAGAGGGTAACCTTAATTTCCAAGTCTATTTACCTCTGACAGCAAGACTTTCCTGCAGAACTTTGAAAAGGTCTCTGCCTGTTTTTTTATACCGAGTTGTTAGAAGGTCATTTGAATGTATAATATTTTAAGACCATATGATGATTTCAGCTAATCAGTTTCTACAGGCAATTGCTAAAGTTTCTAAAGGGATAGTTGCATAGCCAAATCTGTTGCACAACTAAGAGCTATGTTCTCAATAAACCACTTAACACTGCATAAGATTTAGAAACCTACAAAGTTAAATTTGGAAGAATAGCTGCCTAAGAGAAATAAGACTGAATCAGTTAGGCAAGAATCCAAGTTATACACCTCAAGGGGGGACCCTTCATGTGCACATGGGCATTTGTAGCTCAGGTTGTAGTGACTTTGAAAAAATACAGAAAAATCTGTTAATGTAGGGGGGGGGGGTGGCAGATGTCACCACAGAAGATGAGGTCCTCAAGTTCCATGAATGGATTTTTTGTCAAGGTAAGACACTCTGGTCACAGTTGCACTGTTACTTGAACTAAAACACATTATTAAGTTTGACTTAACCCCAAATGTCCTCAAAGTTAATAAACTATGAAATACGTCTTATTAATTGGATGCAGAAATCTTTGTAACATTAGTTTAAAGAGCAGCATTTTTGTGCTATGAAAATGTTTATAAAGAGGCATCAGCTGACATTGTTGATAAGGTAGTGAATAAATAATTAAAAACTAAAAGAAAAACCCAGACAAGCTAGATTTTCCAGAGTGTGAATTCTTAAAACATATTGTATTTGAGGTAACATTGGATATATGTAAATGATCCCTTAAGGGCATCAGGTGTTTCAGCTATATGACAGTTGTGAATGCCCATGACTTTTTTTCCTTTTTAAGTCTGTTATGGACAAATTCAGGCCAGGGGGTTTGGCTTTATTTGCCTGAATCTGTCCATAACAGACTTAAAAAGGAAAAAAGTCATGGGAATTCAGAACTGCTATATAGCTGAAACACCTGATGTCCTTAAGGGGTCATTTGCATATATCCCATGTTATATCGAATACAAGAGGTTTTAAGGAATCACACAGTGGAAAATCTAGCTTTTTTATTGTTTTTTTATGTGACCTTGTTACTCAAGGTAGTGAATAAAGGAAAAGAAGCCATGTTTTTTATACTCTGCTTTAGTTGTGGAAAGAGAAGGCACATTGTAAAATATTGTGCAGGTGATAGTGGAAAAGAATCTCCCATTTAAACAAATAAGCAGAAGAGTTGAGGTGAAGGGGATAAGAAGTGTGACCAATCAATACCCCCTACTCTAATCAGCCATTTTCTATTTTGCCATCACAAAATTAATGCAATGCATAATCAAAGGGAAGGTTCAAGAGCTACAAGGTTTGCTTGGTCCTAGGAAAATGAGTACTCTGATAAAAGTACAGTATATTTGTAAAAGAAAGACCCATTCATTAATGCAAATAGAGGTTATGTGCACATATGAAGAGAAACAACAATATCCATTTGCTAAGGCAGAGGTACAGATTCAAGTTGGGAAAGTCTCGCATTCACAAGCCATGGTACTTTTTTAACTTAAGAAGTCATCATCTAGAAAGACTTTTCATATCTTAAGTATCTTTTGCAAGAGTGGAATGGGAATAGTTGCCGAGTCCCTTGTACAAACCTTAATGCACATGCTAAGTCAACACCATACATTAATCTATGTGGTAGAGATGCCATGGCCATTCTAGAGCCTAGGGAAGAAAAAGGCATGCTAAGTCTTAGAGTGCCTATCAAAGGTCCAGTCTTAAGTAGAGAATGGAAAATGTCTCTAAAAAGGGAAGTCTGTGCCTATGCACTACAGGGGTGCTCAATTAGAGTAAAGGGCACAAGCTATTCAGACAGGAGCCCAGGTCCCAGAACCCAATAAAGGGTCAGATCCACAAAGTAAGTAACACATTGAAACTAAAGTAGAAACAGAAAAAAGTTCAGGGCTTCAAAACAGTTGGCTAGTAAAGGAATTCCTGAAACAAACTAAGAAGAAGAAGATAGAAAATAATAAGGAACTACAGAGGTACCATTAAACTTCACAGAGAAAAGAAGTTAAAAAAAATCCTCAAAATGTTGGATTGAACTGCATTTTCTTAGGGAAGAGAAAGATTCTGAAGTTCCTCTACCTGCCTTGTCTGTGGAGAAAGTGAGATTTTCTATCTCTCAGACCCAGAGGAATAGGGGGGAGCCAACTCCATATAGATTTACAGATTCATGCATTGATACTAGACTAATAACCCTGTAGGGACTTTCTAAGTCTAGCCAAGTTTACTCAAAGAATAATGACATCTTGTATGCAAACAGGACATGGAGGGTCAAACATTTATAAGCTAGCCCTGTCCATAAGGGACATGGGTGCCAGGCACAGTGTAAATTTGCTATTCCCCATCCACTGGTCCAGGTTGTACTTAAACTGATTAATAGATGAACTTAGCTTCATAAGGATGGGAAGCCTGTTCTATAGGATGAGCAGTCTCTGGGACACATATCTGTCCTTTCCACCATGTTCTGTTTAAGTCATAGAAAAAAATCAAATCCCTAGACCTTGTATTTCTGGTACTATTCTATTTACAAATATGCAGGGGATTCATATGTGTGGGGTTTGCTGATGCCTTGTAAGTTAGGCTTAGATCATCTCTCAGCAATCTGTAGGAGACAGTAGTAGAGGGAAAGGGCTTTAAGGTGCTCTGCATAAGGCAGGAGACTGAGTAGAGGGAAAGGGCTTTAAGGTGATCTGCATAAAGCAGGTTTGTTACACCTTGTATTCTTTTTGTTAGGAACCTCTGAGGTCACTCTAGTTTCTGCTTATACCTGGTCAGGTACATAGCAAAGGGGGCATTGTACTCTATAACTGGTCTGATAAGGGTGGAGTACAAAGGAGTAATCGCCTCTTTGTACCTGTATGCCATGCCCTTACTTATACGTTGTGCAACATAAAAGGATTTGCTCACCACTGTAGCCACATGACTAGTTACAGAAAAGGCAGGAAACTTTTTAGTAGAAAGTGAAGAGATAGAAGATAATGAGATCATTTAATATTCAGAAGTTAAAGGGGTGGGCCTTTGCTAAATTCTTGCTATAAACAATAGAATGAGCTGATGGAATATGACTGGGGGAGTATCCAGTATGAACTTTATACCAGAGGCTGGCAATTCAAAGCCAACAAGACTTAAGACCACCACAAGAACTGGGTGGGTGAGTAGGAAAAAAACAGTTGTACAGATTACAGAGATATGTATTAAATGATACGTCCAGAGACAATTGAAAATAAACACTTATCTTTTCCAAATATCACAGCAGGCAGTAGGTAGGGTTGCCAGGTTTCTTTGCGGCTAAAACTGGACTAAAGTCACGCCCCTTGCATCACACATAACTCCACCCATTCCCACCCCCTCTCCCACCCATGCCCCACCTATTTTGTGACATCACAGTGACATCAGCTGATGGGACCACCCACTTTGATGACTTAAGCCATACTTAAAGGGGAGAAAAGAACACAGGCGGCACTAATTGCACTGCTAGGCTGCTGCAGATGTAAGTATCAGTATTGATGAAAAGTGTCAATATGGTGCATTTTTCTCCAGTTATTTATTTTCTATGTTCCTAAACCTAATTATGGATGATCCATGGAGATAAAAGGTCAAGAGCTAGCAGCCTGTGCACATGGTGGTAAATCTGATTAAAAAAATCCCAAAAAATGTAAGCAGTTATCTTTGCTATTAAAAAATTGTAAGTTTTGATTTACCCCATAAGATCGTTTAAGTCAATAACATCACTTTACTGCTCATTCAGAAATGATGATCTCAACATTCCCTTGCATTTTGAAAGTTCTGTCAAATACTGTTTGTACTGGGGCGTGGGACAGGTACTCAGTTGTTAAGATGTAACATATTTTCCGTTTCGTACTTCGGATTAGGAAGTTTCAGTCCTTGGCTGTGCCTGTATTGGGTGGGGGTCAATTGAGCTAAGTGTTACTGCCCCTAGTGTGATATTTCAGATGCTAGTACTTAAGATCTTGTACTGGGTCCGACTGACCTCCCTCTCTTTTTCTTTACATGTCACATATGCAAAAAATGGGATAAAGGGGTTGTGGATGAATGGATTTCTAACAGGTGACATGTTTTATGTTACTTTCAAAGTATACGTCATAATCTCAGAAAAGCACACATACTTTAAAGAGTTTCATTAATGTTTTTCTATATCACGCCAAAGTTGTGGGTTAAAACAGGTAACTTCCTACAACAATGCGCTCTAATACAAGTTTACGAAGATGCAGACTGGACCGCTGCTATGCAGTTGTAAAATGGCAATAAGACTGAATGAAAGATGACTCAAGCCTCTATATCTAAAAAAGATGCACGTAGGAAAATAAATCACATGCAGCTAGCACACTTGCCATTTTCTGAACATGGCAAAGAGATAGTTTTATTTTTCAATGTGGTCCCTTGCATCAGAATCAAGTAAAAGCAAAATAATGTTGGGTAACTGCAAGTGCCCAAAAAGCAAGATGCACAATTTGTTTCATGGAATACGGTTCAACATAGTAGATGAGGATAATACAAATCAGGGCGTGTTAATTGCTAGCAGTATTACACTGCATGGTGAAGTTCTAAAATCAGTCTGAGTGTACTACAATGCAACACTGGGCAATGTTGGCAGAGTGCTTAAGCATTTTAAATCTTGCTATAAGATTTCTTTTGTCACTGCTTGGTAGTTGGTAGGATAATGATAGCTAAAAAATACCGTTTTCCCACCGTGGAGTACTGCCTTCCAGTGATATCTCTACAATCTGTATAGCAGAAAATAAAATTTGTCCATTTGTATTACATCACTGCCACTTAAGTTAATGTATGTACTGTCTAAACTATGTAGCTACCAGGAATACTGAAGTTAAAAGCATTTCATTGTTGTGTAGTAGCTAGTAGTGTATCGAACCGCTCCCGTTCGAGCTGGATACATTTACTTTCTCCTCTCCTCTGGCGGCACAAAAAAAAAAACGGACTTCATGAGTTTAAATTTTTTAACTGGACAATTTGTCTGAAAACCAGACAGTTCGGTCAAAAACCGGACAGCTGGCAACCCTAGCAGTAGGTCAGTCTCTCTGCAGCTTACAACAGCTTCAGCAAGCAGGTATATCTGATCTAAAACTCTGGCTATTAAAGGCAGAGAACAGAAACCAGCACAATTATCCAATCAACAATAACAGTTTTGCTGGAATGCCCCTAACCAGATTAAACCAGTCCAATTCTCTCTCTGCCACAAAGAAAACAAGACAGGCTTCTAGACAAAGGATTTCACTGCAAACTGAGTGTCACAAGAGTAACAGATATTCAGCTCTATCACATAACAAAAACAACAGTAAAAACAGTTGTAAAGATTACAGAGATATATATTAAATGAGAAGTGCAGAGACAAATGATAATAGAAACTTATCTGTTCCAAATATGACAGCAGGCAGTAGGTCAGTTTCTCTGCAGCTTAGAACAGCTTCAGCAAACAAGTATATCTGATTTAAAGCTCTGGCTATTAAAGGCAGAGAACAGAAACCAGCCCAATTAACTAATCAACAATAACACTTTTGCAGGAATGCCCCTAACCAGATTAAACCAGTCCAATTCTCTCTCTGCCACAAAGAAATCAAGACAGGCCTCTAGAAAAAGGATCTCACTGCAAACTGAGGGTCACAACAGTAACAGATATTCAGCTCTTTCACACAACAAAAAGGACAGTAAAAACAGTTGTACAGATTACAGAGATATGTATTAAATGAGAAGCGCAGATACAATTGAAAATAAACACTTATCTTTTCCCAGTATCACAGCAGGCAGTAGGTCAGTCAGGCCATACCCAGATTTGCTCAGAGCTATTGCACAATGGCACCTCCTATACTGAGCCAACAGATGTTGCCAATATACTGGCCGACAGATTCAGTGCCAACTTTACCCTTCTCTCCCCCACCAAAGGACCAATCTCAATACCAGTAGATTGCCAGGCATCAAGTATTACTGTTGCACAGGTTAAAACAGCACTGTCCAAGGCCAAGAATACAGCTTCAATGGGACCTGACAATATATCTGGCTACAAGAACTACAGAGGGAACTGGCACCTCACCTATGTGCCCTGTTCAATCAGAGCCTCACGTCAGGCTTTGTCACTACCAAATGGCGCACTGCTACAGTCATCCCTCTCCACCTCCCCACAAAGGAGGAGTGACTACAGACCCTGGGAACTATTGCCCCATTAGCCTTATGAGTCTGATATGCAAAGCTATGGAATGCATCATTATGGATCTAATAAACAAGGAAATAGGGAATCTCCAAACTCTGGATCCCTCACAGTTTGGTTTTGTGAAGAGTAGATCATGCCTGCTCATCCTGGTCAACTTCTTTGACTCAGTCACCAGAGCTGTGGATGAAGGCAAGATAGTTCATACAACCTACCTTGATCTGGCCAAGGCCTTTGATACCATTCCCCACTCAGGAATCATAGAAAAACTCACTAAGCTAGGCATCAACCCCTATATCACTAGGTGAGTTGCAAACTGGCTCATAGATAGAACCCACAGTGTGAAAGTAGTTGACTCCAAGTCAGACTGATGACCAGTCACAAGTGGAGTCCCACAGGGTTCGGTCCTGGGTCCTCTCATGTTTAGTATCTACTTCTCTGAAGTCCAGGCCAACACGAAGTGACTCTGGCTGGCAAAGTCCACATACGATTGCAAGTTAGGTACCATAATTAACTCCCAAAGTGATGTTGACATCCTACAGAAAGACCTCACTGAGACCAATGACTGGTGTCAGAACCATGGCCTTAAGCTCAATGCCAAAAAATGTGTTGTCATCCCCTTTGGGGAGAAACCCAGTTCCCATGAACTATCACATTGATGGTAGTCCACTGAACACAGACGGCATTATAAGAGATCTTGGAACACAGGTTGACAGCAACCTCTCTTTTGACCACCACATTGCCACTGTGGTCAGAAAGCCCTTCTATGTTGTACATCTCATTACTAAGGGCTTTGCATCCAGGAAGAAAGAGGTCATTGTCTCCCTTTACTCTTCCCTCTTTAGACCAGTCATTGAGTGTAATGCCCCATTTGACATGTACCTCACTAGACACCTGCAACAACTAGAGAGGCTGCAAAAGTACCTCACAAAGAGGATCCTAAGCCCTAAACACTTGTCCTATATGGACAGACTCAAAAAACTACAACTATTCTCTGTCTCATATCACCTACTTAGAGGCAATCTCTGCTTGACTTACAAAACCATGTCTAACCCAACTCTGTTAGAAATGCTACTTCTAAAGAAATCCCAATCCCTCTGCACTACATGTTCCAGATATCTCAACCTCATTACCACAATCAACAGAACAAGCTGGAGGGACAGGTTCATAACCCAGAGGCTGCCCATGCTATGGAATAGACTTCCCATGCATGTCAAGTGGAGCACCTCACTGGCTCTCTTCAAGAGAAATCTCGATGAGTGGATGGGAAATAGAAAATTCACCCCGGGGATCACTCCAGTGACTCTACTTGACAGAGGCACTGGGAACTAAAATTGGGTGGCACGAAGCCAGAGTAATTTTATAGGTTAGGCTTGTAAAGGCTTGAGGACCATTAGACTAGTACACACTTATGAACCTATGAACCTATGGTTAAAGGTAAGGTTGCCATCTATGTGTGTACCAGATCCCTGACCACTGGTTTTACTCTAAGGGTGTATTATCAACATGGTGATTAGCTGGGATGGTTGACTTCCCAATGGCTGCAATTATGCATTTCTTAATATTGAGTTTAAGACCATGGCTTTGGCACCATTTGTTAGTCAGAGATAAAACTTCTTTGAAGAATGCTAGTATCTACAGGGGAGTCAATCATAATCCCAAGCTTGCAATCATCTGCAAACTTAGTCAGTCATAAACCTTCAGCATTTGCTTCCATTTCAGAGAAATAAATGCCAAAAATGAGCAGGCCTGGTACAGCACCCTGGGGGACTCTGCTAGGGACTGGCCTCTTGGTAGAGGTGGCCTCACCTATTTTGACCTCATATGTCTTATTAGTAAGACAGTTGTCTATCCAGTGGGTGATAAGGGTTCATACCTAAATTAATTTATCAGTTTGGTATTGCTTAAAAAAGGTACTATAGAAGAGGAAAAGGTATTTGGCTATATCCAAAATCCTACTTGGGGTAAGAACAGACAATCCCTGGCAAAGTAGCATGATCTGCTGACTATATCCTACCAGGTCATCAAATATTATACCTTCTTGGACTGACAGCAGAAGCTAGCCCAATTATTAAAATCAATCATTTTCTTTTGGTAATGTGGCATCTTCCTTGGAGAAGGTATTATGCTGCTCAGTGCTTGGTTCATACCTGCCTGAGACACATACTCAGTGAACGCAATCATGTCTTTCTTCATATTGTCAAGATAGGTATGTCTTGGGTCATTAACACCCATGTGGACTATGACAGATTCATACTGGTACCTGTGGTTCAATTACCTGAGTACCTGTGTGACTAGACAAATCCTAGCCCAAGAATGACTCTCACCTTATTCAGTCTGGTGAGGGGTACATCAATGTGCCTTACTATAGCATCACTAGTGACCAGGAAATGTTGGCAGTACATTGGTTTGCCTTAAGGGCTTAGCAGGAGAAGCTTTGGATACAGTGTTACTTTGTGTAGCTGGGTGAGGTGTTTTAACAGAGTATTTTTAGTGATGGCTCAAGACTTCTTTTTTGATTGTGCTGTGCAGAATGTCTTAATGTTTTAGGAAGGTTACTTGTAATTGCCTCAGCATAAGTGGTTTTATGTGTAGGGTCTTTACCTGTGTAGTAGGCATGGTGGAAGTGTCACTGACAACCTCTATAGGTTTAGTTTTGCTTGCATGACAGAGTTTTGCCTGCAACATTAAAGTGTATTTACATCTCTTGCATACTTTATCAGTTTTATTAGGAATAAATGAGTTATCAATGCACATGAGGCAATTGCTACAATGCCTGAGAATACCCATCTCAACCAGACTGGCCACAGAGAGAGTTAGGAAGTGCATATTCATGGTTGGTGATCTGCTATGGAGAAGTGAGGGAAATTTAAATATTGAATAGGTCAATAACATAAGGAACTTGATAAGCAGTGCTCTGCTATGTGAAAACTAGATGCTCTTTTAGTTAAAAAATCTGTCTAGACAGTAAGGGTATTTTAAGGGAAACTCACATTATGAGAGATCAGCATCTACACAGATGACAAGGGGGAATTACTCTGTGATATAGAAGCAACTATACAGATTACTGCTGGGCACTGCTGTGCAGAGAGCATCAGTTCTAACTAAATACTGTAAAAAAGATCAAAATGTGCATATATTCAACACAGAAATAATTAATGCAGCCGTGACAAAACAATATGAAAAACAAGTGACAAAACAGTGGATATGGTGATGTAAGTCTTAGCTTGTTTGAAGGTTATGAAACAGGCATTGTGCAGCTACATAGCTTAAATAGAGGAGATATATAAGGCCCTGTGGCCGATCAAAAACAGCACACTCCTCTTTCCTTTACACAGTCCTGGGACAAAACAAACTCACGTCCCCTCTAGTTTCACCAAAGTGGAACCAAGGCAGTTCTAATTAAAGACTGTAAAAAAAAAAGTCAAAATGTACAGACATTCAAAACAGGAACACTTAATTCATGCAGATGTGTCAAAAGCAATGTGAGAAACAAATACCAAAAGAGTGGATATGGTAAAGTAAGTTTTAGTTTTTTTTTTAGAGTTTAGCATAAACCAGCAACACTCCTCTTAAGCAGCATGGTCACTAAACATCACCAATGCCTCAGGCACAAAGATTAAAATTTTCAAACAAGTTGGCCCTCTAGCCAAATAAATAAAGGTAGAACAAGATTTACCATAGTAATTTCTAGCTCAAAAGGGAGTAGGCTATCCTTTCTTGCCATAAGGGTGTAGACCACAAACGTTCCTAATGTAAACTAATTGGTTTGGAGCCCAAGTGCTTAAATCAGAGTAAAGGCACTTAGAATAACAGGCACAATAAGCCTTCACCAGCAATTCCAAGCTCAGCAGGGTGGAAGCTACCCTTTCCTCCAACAAGAATGTAGAACACAAACCTTCTTAATGTAAAATAACTGGTTTGGAGTCCAAGAGCTTAAACCAGCACTAAGGCACTTTTCGAACAACAGACAGAATAAGCTTTCAACCAGCAATTTCCATCTCAGAAGGGAGTAAGATACCTCTCCTACCACAAGAGTGTAGCTCACAAGCCTTCATAATGTAACATAACTAGTTTGAAGCCCAAGTGCTTAAATCAGATCTAAGAGGCTTAGAATAACAGTTACGATAGTAATAAATGCAGCAGACTAAATGCAACTGAACATATTAAGTACATGCAGCAAAAAAAGCTAACTAAAGTAGGAAGAAGCACAAATACAGTAAAAGCAACTGAATAAAGCAGCTGAATAAAGTGCTTTTTTTTTTTTTTTTTTGTAAGTGGGATGGTAGGAAACAGAATATTATTCAAGTTTAAGAGACTAAGTAGGAGAGCCTTCCCAGCTGATCTTGGAGTGCCCAGTAGAATAAGCTGATGAGATGATGCTGAGAGAAATGTTCAAAATCAGAATATGATCTTCTGGTGGGACACCTGAGTTTTAAAAGGGCCAGTGATAAGATGAAGCCCTGAACAATGCAAAAGAAAATATTCCCAGACTCAACTTAATTTTCCCTGAAAAGAAAACTAAGTCTAGACTTCTTTCCTCATTTTTAAGTCCACCATTAGATCAAAGGTTGCAAGAATGCTGTAAGATACATGCCAAAGAATCTAGAGTCCTTGGCTTGAGTATTTATTTCACACTTATTACAGTGCAGTCATGACCATTAGGGTGGGCTGAAAGGATAGAGAAAAAAATAAGACAAATTGTGAAAATGAACATTAAACAATGACATAATCTGTCTGGATGGTATATGGACAGGATGGAGAAAGTAAGGGCAGGATCAGTGGGTGTTGCTGGAAAGGACCAGAGTGCAACAGATGTGCCCCATGGAGTCTTCCATTAGGGCCTCATTTCTCCTTAGGTTAGCCCTACTTATCACAGTCAGACACCTAAAGTAGTAACTGTAAGTGGGCTTTGAGCTAGTCTATGAGTGAAAGTGGATGATCTTATCTTTTAGCTGATTGCAGGGAAATTCTTATTGACTTACCATAATATAGCCTCACCCTATCACAATGAGCAGCACCCATTTGTTTGCTGATTGAAGAACCTACTTGCTTTGAAATCACTAACCATCACTGCTTAGCATATATTTTTTCTTATCTTAAATGTTTAGCATTGTACGCAATGTATTGCTCTAATCAGGTATCATTCTGTGGAAGGTAGACTTTGGTTAAGCAAATGATTCTGTGAACAACCAGCCCAATCTTTCACATGCATTGTTAATGAACCTGACAAGGCTAGACAAAAACTTTCAAGACAGAATTATTGGGCTTTCAGCTGTAGTTTTCAGCTTTTCAGATTCCTGCAAAAGACAGTTATTTAAATTCTATTCATTTGAAAACTCACTGGACTACAAAATAAGCACATTTTTTTGCATAAACTGTATTTTTCTTTCAGCAAAATAAGAATGTAATCTTCCTTCATGTATTTTACATTTGAAGACATAACAGTTAAATGCACACTCTAGTGCTATAATCTAACAGTTAAATGTAAGCGTACACTCTAATGCTACAATCTAGCAGTTAAGTGTAAGTGTACACTCTAGTGATACAATCTAACACTTAAGTGCTACAATCTAACAGTTAAGTGTACACTCTAATGTTAAACTCTACAGCCTCTCTGTCTCTCTGTCTGTGTTGTCAGCAAAATCTGCTACCAAATTGTTCTGGGATGGCATCAACACAGAATGTACTGGATAACTATACTCTCCTGTTGTGCCTGTTCTGTACAGTGTCTCTACATATGATCCTGTCCTGCTGGCTCTATAACTGTGCTGTACACTACTGGTGGACCCAGATTCACATATCACCAATATGATGTACAGGATCACAGTGCTATGAAGCCAGGTATGCTTTGCATCCCTCCCTGATGTACGGTGCTCCACTGTCATGTCTGTGAGTGATTCCTAAAGATGTTTCACTCATTAGGACTGACAGCAGAGCCAGGCTACATATCATCCTCTAGTAATGAGGGAATGTGCTGCAATGAATATTCCCACTGGCAGAGGTTTGGCAGTTTCACTGTGGTGGGATGGGTGGGTGGGTAGTTGTGCGATCTAGGCTGCCAGCATCACAAGAAAATCTTTTGTCTGTAGGGTTTTCCTTCCATCCAAAGGACATTTTCAGAATGGTTTTTCTAAACTACTGCTATATTGTTCCTTTCTGTATGCTGGACAATATTTTACAAGGGAAAGAGGATTGCTGCATTTTCAAACCCTACACTAGTGCATTGTCTGTGGCCGGCTTCCCATAGGTTAAAGTTTTGAGATGTGGTACATTGCCGGTCTAAGGGAAGGGTAGCTTGCATATGCAGTCCCTGATTACAGTTGCAACACAGTAGTGTAAGACTATTTAGAATAATTTACCACCATGTGCAGGTTGTTGTATGAACTACACAATGTTTAATTTGGCATTTTGTCATGTCCCAACCTTGCTTGATATTACAACTTCTTTATAAACAGGATTTTTTGGAATTAAATTATTTAAGAATGTTGAAATAAAATAGGGGCAGTAATCAAAATGAAAAGTAGCAAAATCAGTCAATCAAACAAGAAGTTCAGTGATCATCACATGATTTCAGTTGAGCTACTAACTAACAGCCTTTGAAGTATAAAATAAGATCTTATACAAGCTGTCAAAAAATAGGTTAAAGGACCACCCTTCCAAACAGCAAATCAGATACAATGGCCATAGCAAACTACAGCCACTCAAAACATATTATTCCAAATCAAAATAATTTAATAAAAGTGGTTAAGCACTTTCGTTCTAAAACATTACACAGGAACTTCATCAGAACAAACCCACTTGAAAAATAAAATGTTTAAATTGAAACCTATCACATGATCAATCATCCAATAAAATCATTTACATTATTTAATCAATCATAATTAAAAAAACAGTACATCAAATGTTTAACATTTTGAACAAGCATTATAAAATGTTAACTTTAAAACTAGATTGATGGGCATTGAAAGAGAATATGTGGCATTAAATAATATCTGCCATTTTAATTCACAATGGTTCAGATGTTCCTCAATAACAACTGGGTTTGTTCTGATAAAGTTCCTTTGTAATGTTATAGAAAAAAAGTGCTGAGCCACTTTTATTAAATTATTTTGGTTTGAAATAATATTTTTGAATAATTTCTTGGTGCTACAGGATTTGCAAGTTTATTCAGTTGGTGTCTGTTCCCTGTGAGATTTTTGATTTGTTTTGGAAACAAAATACAGCCAGGAAAGGCGATGCACTACATATCTGCTCAAATACATTGTTTCTTTTGCTTACTACTGTCACTGTCATTACAAATATATGATTTTAAATGCTTTAATATTAATTTTCTGTAAAACAGTTAATTTCAGATAGAAATGCATAAGCAATTAATGTTGTGTTATTATTGTGTAAAGTAATATGTGTGGGAAAAGCATCAAGCTCAAAGCCCCAAGATGCCATTTCTCAGAATATTCCCTTTTCTCCAAGGTATGACAATGTTGGAGCTTTGAGCTTATAATATAAGTTCAGGGGGTGTGGGGGGCTTGCCCTATTGAAAAAAGAAGTTTAAAGAAGAAAGATTTTATAAATTTTTTCTTCTCCTGTGTTTTTGGTCTGTTTTTTTTTTGGCTTGTCGGCACTTGGCAATTCGAGTGCTGACATTTCAATTTGGAGCCTGTGAAGTGAATGCATCCACATAAACTGATGTCAGAATTTCTTTGTTAAAACATTTGTATATCATGCTGCTATTATCATGCCTGATTAATGCATGGATGGTATTCATAGTCTCATTGTTCACAAATATTTAAAGCGAAATGTGTGAACATCTATATCTAAATAAGTGAAGTCCGAACCAGTGGCGTTGGTTCTAGAAATTCTCAGACTTTTGAAAGAACATCCATTATATTCTGTAATATCCAAGTCTGTGAAAACTAAGATTAGAAAAAAAAAACATAAATATATATATGAAACAAGCTTGATGTTGTGTACATTGGAATTATTCATGGCTTGCAGCTTAAACTTCAGGACCATGTGTTGATTCTAGTAAAGAATTATTGGTTCCATCTAAAAAACAATCTAAGAAACATATAAGATCCTTATCCTGAATTAAGCAATTAATTCCACAAAATGATCTCTTGATTTTTGTTCATGCATTTGTCTTTTCCATACTGGACTATTGCAATACCTTGCATCTGAGACTGCCTAATACTGAACGTGACCAGTTACAGTTACTGCAGAATTCTGTGGCTAGGTTTCTTACAGTTACATCTCATTGCCAACACATCACACCTGTTTTGTATAGTTAGCAGTGGCTCCCAGGCAAGTATAGATTCTGGCACTAGTGCATCGTCTACTTAAGATCTGGGTACCTGCTGTCTGAATGAACTTATCATGCCCTACTGTCTTGCATGGGTTTTGTGATCAGCATTTGAGGGGCTGCTAAATATTAGATGGTCAACCAAGTGACTTTGGGAATTAAATCTTTTTTTTAACCAGGCCCTGCTACCTCCATGCCTTTGTAAATCTTCTTCTATGGGTAGTGTCAGGCAGACATTAAAAACACAGTATCATAGGATCATAGAAGGTAACTAGGCTAATGACCCCAGGGCCCTTACAAGCTTACCCAAGTTCAACCTGTGTTCCCAAGGGAGTCTGGTTCAAGCAGACACTAAAATCAACACCTATTGCCCCCGTCCTAGAGGGACACAGGTGGAACCCTTGGGATAAATTTCTGGTTACCCATCCAGTCATCTAAATTACTCTTAAATAGGGCCAACAAGGGGCTTTGTTTAACATGAATAGCAAGCTTGTTCCAAAGATGGGGCAACCTCTGTGAGACAAATCTGTCTCTCCAGCAAGTTGTGTTGATGTCACATACCATGTTAAGGTCCTTTGGGTGAGTGACCTGTGTGCCATTTGACTTGTGAATGTGCAGCATTTCCATTAAAGCTGGGTCAGAGATTGCTGTGTATACAAGGCACAGGTTACCTCCGAACAGTCTGTAGGACACAGAGTAAAGTCACAATGATTTCAATGTGTCCACATAAGACAGATCTTGAAGACCCTGAATTTTCTTTTAAAGGAACCTTTGTGGTCTCTCCAATTGCAGCAGGTGTTTGGAAAGGAACATACCAAATGGGGCATTGTACTCTATTACTGGCCTGATGAGGGAAGTATACAGGGGGGTTATAACAGCTTTTATTCTGGAGACAGTGCCCTTACTTATGAGATGAGCAATATAAAATGCCATTCTTACCATTGTGGAGATGTGGTGATTGAAGTTAAGGTTGCTGCCAACGTATGTGCCCAGATCTCTCACCACTGACTGTGTGCTTAGTGTATTGCTATTAATGTGGTATTTTGCTGGAACATCACCCTTGCCAAAGGGGATGATAAGGTATGTTTTTGCATTATGTTTAAGCCCATGATTTTGGCACCAGTCATTAGTGTGCTTAAGACCTTCTTGCAGAGTATTGACATTGCTAGGGGTTTCAATGATCTCTCCCAGTTTGCAGTCATCAGCAAACTTTGTCAGCCACATCCTTTAGTTTTAGCCTGTACTTCAGAGAGGTAGATTCTGAACAGTAGGGATCCCAGAACCACTCCCTGTGTAACACCATTGGTTACGTGCCTGCTGAAGGAGGTGGAGTCCCCTACTTTGACTATATGAGTTTTATCAGTGAGCCAGTTTGCTACCCACCTGACAATATATGGGTTTGTACATAGCTGGGTGAGTTTATCAATGATGCCTGCATGAGAGATTGTGTCAAATGCCTTGGATAAGTCTAGGTAGGTCATATGCACAGATTTGCCCTCATCTAGGGCATTGATGTCTGTCTCAAAAAAGTGCATCAAGATTAACAGGCATGATCTCCCCCTGACAAAGCCAGACTGGGTGGGGTAGAGAGTTTGGAGATTTCTTATATCTTTGTTTATAAGGTCCATGATAATTCATTCCATGACCTTGTAAATAAGGCTGGTCAGGATAATGGGCCAGTAGTTCCTAGGGTCTGTGGATGCACCTCCTTTGTGCAAAGGGATGATGGTAGCTGTTTTCTATTCTGCTGGGATAAAAGTCAGTACTTAGGCTGTGACTGAAAAGGGTGCTCAATGGTGATGTTGATTCCTATTTTAATCCATGTAGAACACAGCCCGTGATATTGTCGGCCCCATAGAGTCTGTGTTTTTGAGCTTGGAGAGGGCATTTAAGGGCTGCTTCTTGAAGATACTAAGTAGTGGGCAGGTGTTAGGGATGCTTTGAGGTATATGTGGTGGGGAAAGAGCAGTGAAGTTTTCACTGAACCTGTCAGCCAGCAGATTTGTTTGCTATATCCACAGATTCTATATATGCATTACCATTTGTGACAAACCAAAAGGCTGCCAGACCAGCTATCTGGAATTTTGTAAATAATCATGTGTCATTTGTGAATATTAACATGATCCATAGGCTTGTCTTACAAATGTAAGATAACTATATGTTATGTGTATGTTAAGCTACTGGTGCAGAAGTGTGTGTTGAACTGTATGTTATGTACTGAGCTTCAAGAATGTAACCACAGTGTACTTTATTGGAAAATAACAGAAATGTATATGAACTATATGCCTATGCAAATGTATGTTTTGATTGTAGAGGTTGGAGCATACAGAGTTAACCTGCAAAATTCTAAGAAAATAAGCTGACAAGTAAAGAGTTTTATGATTGTGGTTACCTCAGCAAGAAGACAGGGGGCAGGATTCACGATGGCTTGCATGGAGTCTAAGAGCCGTGTAAGACTCCATGCAGCCATCGCGATCCAGGAACAGCCCGAAATCCCGTGTAAGAGAAAGCTAAATCGATTCTTACACGGGCAGGGCGTGGATATGCTAATCACTCCACTTGCAGCCGAAAGGCATGCAAATGTGGTAGATTATGCGATCCATGAAGCTGAAACCAGCCCGTGTAAGAGTCGTGTTAGTTGCAGAAATGTACTCAGTTGACAACTGAGTACGTTACTGCAAATAACACAACGGAGCCATGACAGCTCCAAATAAAGTGTGCAAATGTTACAGACAGCAAGCCAATGGCCAAATATGTGGCCATTGGCATGGTAAACCGATGCAAACATGAAAAAAAAGATTTTTTTTCGGAGATCGGTGATGTTTAAACGCAGCGCAGCCCCGCGCAAATGGGCTGCGCTATAAAAAACTGAAAAATGAAGGTTTGAAACCCACAAATGTGGGTTTTATGTAATGCATGGATTTGCAATGCAGGGACTAGCAGACCAAAAACAACATGGCCACCATCTAGTGGTTGCTAAGGGGGGAAGCTGAGTGTAAGACATGTAACTAAGCATTAGTAGGCAATCCTATATAAATGAATGGTAGGCTAGTGAATCACACTGTCACATAGCAAATGAGCACAGTCCATGTAGTGTAAGAGTTAGATAAGGGGGAGTAACAGAGTAGGAGATAGGTGACATCACAGGGGGGAATGTCAGGAAGAAATTAAACTCATTGGAGCAAAGTGGTATGTGAAACATATCAATCACACAGCAGAAAAAGAGGAGTGTCAACAGATAAGCATGGGAATGTCAAGAAATGGAAGGTGTACACTGTGACCAACACCAAAATTTCTTGCTGTACGTGCATGCGCGCGTGTGTGCGCTGGGAGCCGCAAGTAAGACAGAGTGTGCGCGTGTAAGACAGAGTAAGCATGTAGGAGCCTGTTTAAAGATCTGTAAACCTGTTTGAGCTGGTGTGCGCGCATTTTAATCCGAATAAGCAGATTCTAGTCCGTGTAAGCATGTGTGCGCGTGTGGTAGCCACAGTGAGCGTGTTTTCGCTGGTATGCGCTCTGCTCCTCCTGAGGAAACAGAGAGGAAAAGGAAACAGAAGAAATAGTAGGAAACTAGCAGGGAATACCTGTAGAAGTAGCAGGTGAAAACAATTAGAAGCAGGCAATTACACAGGCAGAATACAAGCCCAGCCCAACACTTAAAACACTGTAAACAGCATTGCAGTATGTTTCTCTCAAGAGACACAGCAAGGCAGGAGTAAGCTAGTAGAAGTGAAAACTGAAAAAGCTGCACTCAGACCAAACATGCTAGGGGCTGCCATAGCTGTCATAAGGAGACATAGGAGTCTTGCTGAGGGTGGTGACAATGGAAATGCTGCCAGACAACCCACAGTGAATAGACGGAGAAGAGTGTACAGGCCCAGGGTCACCTACCAGAGGTTACATGAGCTGGAGATAGTGGAGCGCTATAGAGTGGACAGAGACCTCCTGCAGCAAATTGTTGAGCTGTGCAGGCCATGCCTCACACACAGAACCAACAGAAGGGAACCCATTCCAGTGGAAACCAAGGTATGTGTTGGCCTAAGAATACTAGCAACAGGTACCTTCCAGAGACCAACTGGTGATATGATGGGGATATCACAGGCATCAGCCTCCAGGGTACTGCACCAGTTCCTGGATGCCATGTCAGCGCATGTCGGTGATCATGTATATTTCCCCAATGCCCGTGAGGTATTGGCCAGCAATATGCGTCTCTTCCAGCAAATAGCAGAATACCCTGAGGTAGTGGGTGCAATAGACTGCACGCACATACGCATCAAAGCACCAACCAGTGAACGGGGTAGGGCCTACATTAACGACAAGGGCTTCCCCTCCATCAACTGCCAGGTCATGTGTGATGCCCAGGGCATAATAATGAATGTGTGTGCTGGCTGCCCTGGGAGCTACCATGATTCCCATATCTGGCATTTGACGCAGCTGCACCAGACATTTGCCAATGGGGACATCCCACATGGACATCTAGTGGGGGGAGCCGTGGTTGATGACACCCATCAGAAACGCACACACACCTGAACAGGAACGCCATAATGAGGCACACGCACAAACACGTGATGTAATAGAGCGTGTGTTTGGGCTGCTCAAGTCATGGTTCTGGTGCCTGGACACATCTGGTGGAGCCTTGCAGTACTCACCAACTACATGTACCCAAATTGTCATGGCATGTGTTATGCTACATAATATGATCCTGCAAAAACAGCTGCAGCAGGACCAGCATAGTGCTGGGACAAACAGCCCCCCACCATTGCCAAGGCCATCACAGGCAGAGCGTGACTCGGAGGAGGAACAACCTGGGCCTGCCCCAGTAGGCAGAAGGAGGCGTGCCCAGTATGCCCTGGCCTTGGCAAAGAGGCAACACATAGCACATACACTGGCTCAGTAGGAACCCTGGGAATAATACCCCTCTCTGACTCACTCATATAGTAACAGGGATGCCTAACATGACATAACCTGCTAAAACCAAGAACAAAATGCCAAACACTTTGGATTAAACAACTGCTGACAACACCAACAGCGAAGGATGGTTTCCTGTTACTATAATCCACTACACATGTTGAAAGGTGTCTTTTGATAGGCTGAGCTCCACACACAAACTCAACAAGAGAAATCCATTGAAGTGCATGGGAGATAGTAGGTGTACACTGGGGGCCATCCCTGTGTCACATCTAGGAAAGTAAACCCTACGTGGGCATAATATGCATAATATGCACATTGCAAGGGGTGTTGAGACCCACACACAGTCTGTCTGTGCTCAAACAAGGCCAGGGCAGATAGCCTAGTATGAACCTATCATGATACAAATTGTTCAGGACACAAAGGATTATTACACAGCTGTCCTACCTGATGGTAGGAACCATGGTGATAATCCACAGATATGCTCTGCAACACTCTAATATCACGAACATACACCAAACCCACACACATTGCCAACATCCTACCTAACAGATTCTTTGCAAACTCCCCACCAGCACCTAACTGCCAAATATCTATCCCAGGAGAGTGCTGCCCCCCCGACATTGCAGATGCTGAGGTAACAGCCAGCATCCACAAAGCACATTACACAGCATCAATGGTACCAGATGGTGTCCTGGGTTGTGTCCAACAAGTACTGTAAGAAGAATGGAACAGCAAATAGCATTACTGTGCAGTATCAGTTCTACCACAGGATATGTACCCAAAGAGCGGTGTACAGCAACAGTGGTCCCACACCACAAAGGGGGTGCCTGAATGGATACTGCAAACTATCACCCCTCAACCCCGAATATCTAGGTTGTCAAAGTAATGGAGAGGATGATCATGGATCCCATGAATAATGAGATTAGGTACCTACAGACACTGGACCCTACCCAGAGTGGCTGTCATAGGGCAGATCCTGCCCCGTACACATGTCTGACTCATGTGAAACATGCACCAAGCCCAGTGATGTGGGGAATGTTGATCACACAGCCCATCTGGGCCTTGCTAAACCCTTCCATACAATACCCTAGTTGGGGGTACAGATAAGCTCACCAGCCTAACTATAAACCCCTATGCAAGTAGATGGGTTGCAAACCAGCTCAAGGACAGAACTGACCTGGCAGACATGCTGTAGCCATGGCAGACTGCAAACCAGGTACAACTGGCATCCCACAAGGCATGGTCCTGGGACCCCTCTTGTATGCTATATATGTCACATAGGTGCAGGCCAACATGGAAGGACTCTGTCTGAACAGGTTTGCAGAGGACTACAAACTGGCCACCATATCGGACCCTCCAGCTGACACAAGCAACCTACAAAAGGCACACATAGAAACAAACAAGTGGTGCCACAGCCATGTCAACAAGCTAAATGCAGAATAGTGTATAGTCAACCCCTGTGGAAACACAGTACATGGCCAGAAATTACCACATAGGTGTTAACCCAGTAAGTACATCAGGAGCAATAAGAGACCTGGGGACACAAGGTGATAGATATCCTGCATGTGACAACCATGTGTCTGTAGTGGTTACAGAAACATACCATATACCCACCTAATCATGAAGGTAAGCATATCTTGGTTAGGGTAGGTCAATGTGCCTCTCCAGTCATCCATCAGCAGCCTCACAATTGTGTACAATGGCCCTTCAGGGATGTACCGTAGCAGACACCTGCAGCAACTGGAAAGACCACACAAATACCCCACCAGGTGGATCACAGAGCTGTAACAGATGCCATGTGTTGCCTGAGTAAAGAAACTGCAGCTCCACACAGTGCCATACTGCCTGGCTGGAGGTGAACTGTGCCTGATGTATAGAGCCATGACCAACCTGGTATCAATGGACATTTGGCACCATGTAAACACTGAATGCTGGTGACCTATGCAGCTGACAGGCCTGAACCACAGCACAGACATAAACAGGACCTGCTGTACTGATTGGTCCATAACCCAGAAGCTCACTCCACTCATGACTAAACTCCCACTACAGGATATCCAGGGAGTCCCTCAGTGACTGTCATCCAGAGGAATCATGATGACTGGATGGGAGATGGTAGGTGTACCCTGGATATCACCTGTATGTCACGGGTAGACAGAGGCACAGCACACTAACCGTGACATATGTCATGGCAAATACCAGTAAATGTGTGTTGAAGGACAAACACTATCTGACTAGCATTACAAATGGACTAGGGCACATGGCCATTGTTTGTCACTGTCCACACAAGTTGTGGAATACATTAACAATGTTGGGCAATCATGTACTAAGCTGTCCCTATCTGAACAAAATGCAACATGGTCATATCTGCACAACTGGCCCTCAACCAGTCTGGTGTGCTCACTATAAACATTACAAGCAGTGATAGGACTGAAACAGATTATACTGTCCACCACAGTGAAAGTTTTGCACCAGTACACTATACAACAATACAACTGTTTGGTCAGCAGGAAAGAATGATGACAGCTGTATGCAAACTATCCCATGGCGACCCTGCAGGCACAGCATAATGCCTGTTAGGTTCAGACACACAACAGTTGGGCAGTAAGAACACAACATGATGTCCAACACTCAACTGTACATGTGATATATAGATGGTGTCCACACACAAACAGAAATGTGGTGGTCCACAGATCCAAACATAAGGAAAGGTCACACTGGGCATGCTCGCACACTTAGATAAATGAGATGTGGCAGTCAAGAAGCCATACAAACTGTGAACTGGGCATGCTCATACACTTAGGCCATGTCACAGTTCAGCAGTTGCACACACATATCTGGCATTTCTATGTGTTAACACAGGAACCTCCCACAATACAGACATCTGCCCAGTGCACACAGTGAAGTTACAACAGAGACATAAATAAAGTACTGGATCCCACTCATATGCAAACATCTCCCACAGTACACGCATTGTTTATAGAGACAATAAAGACCCACAAACAGTATATGAGCAACAGATACTTGCATCTGACAGGTAAACATATGGCCGTAGAGTGCAATACCTGACTGTTGTCCCTAGGGAATACAGAAGGCTATCCACAGTGTATTTGGTGTCTGCCTCCACAGTACAGTAGGCCACTGTGCCTGTGCAAAGTTAAGGCATAGATATGCTCTCCCCCATACTGATGGATAGTAACAGATGTGCATACCTCTTCATCCATAATGATGTCAGCACACTATACATATGTCAGGAGCAGGAATTATACCCAGTAATGTGAATAGCGCGCTCCACTACTGCATCTCTAACAAGTGTCATAACATAGTTAGATAGGGGTTTGAATCCTGCAAGTGCTCAGTGTGTGTGGGGAGTAGTGTGTGCAATTCCATGTGTATGAGAAATGTCCCTTTTGGCAACTATTACTACACAAAACATGCTGCATATTCCACTGACTAAACACTGATGATGTCAGCACCCTATAAGTACAGCAGGAGAAAACAGTCCTCCCAGTAATGCAAATAGCACACTACGCTAATGCATTTCTCACTAGTGTCATAACATAGTTAGGTAGGGGTTTGAATCCTGCAAGTGCCCAGTGTGTGACTGTGTGTGGGGGAGTAGTGTGTGCAATTCCATGTGTATGAAAAATGTCCCTTTTGGCAACTATTACTACACAACACATGCTGCATATTCCACTGCCTAAACAGTGATGATGTCAGCACCCTATAAGTAGAGCAGGAGAAAGCAATCCCACCAGTAATGCAACTAGCGTGCTCTGCTAATGCGTCTCTCACTAGTGTCATAACATAGTTAGGTAGGGGTTTGAATCCTGCAAGTGCCCAGTGTGTGTGGGGGAGTAGTGTGTGCAATTCCATGTGTATGAGAACTGTCCCTTTTGGCAACTATTACTACACAACACATGCTGCATATTCCACTGTCTAAATACTGATTATGTCAGCACCCTATAAGTACAGCAGGAGAAAACAATCCCCCCAGTAATGCAACTAGCGCACTCTGCTAATGCGTCTCTCACTAGTGTCATAACATAGTTAGGTAGGGGTTTGAATCCTGCAAATGCCCAGTGTGTGTGTGACTGTGTGTGGGGGAGTAGTGTGTGCACTTCCATGTGTATGAGAAATGCCCCTTTTGGCAACTATTACTACACAACACATGCTACATATTCCACTGTCTAAACACTGATGATGTCAGCACCCTATAAGTACAGCAGGAGAAAGCAATCCTCCCAGTAATGCAAATAGTACACTCTGCTACTGCGACTCTCACAAGTTATCTAACATAGATAAGTAGGGGGTTGTATCCTACAAATGCCATGTGTATTTTTGTCACACAGTTTGTCCATGTGTGTGGGGTGTTGTTCCCAATATTGCATGACATACATTATATCAGTAATGTCAATGCACACATGATGTATGTGTGTGCCACCTACACATATGTACCTGTGAACTGCAAGAGTTTCCATGTCCGAAGCCTGCCTCATGTGAATACATGGAATATGCATCAGACAACTTTATGACTGTGGTGTTCTGTGCAGGGGCTGCATGTGGTATGTGACTATACAGTGTGGGTTGTAGATGGTGTCATCCCACTAGCGAGGGATACATGATTGGTCTGGAGCATATAGTCCACATGTTGGTGATGAACAAGTGCAGCATGTTGTCACCAGTTGTGGGAGTGGTAACAAGTTGTTCCATAGAAATGCAGGGCATGAATGATAAGAAACCTTCAGATAGGGTCTTGCAGCTAGAATAATGCTCACACTGTATGCTTGGGTAGTTGCAGTACAACCATATAATGGTGTGTGTAGAGACCGTCATATTCCCAGTTTTGTCAGGAAGGCTAAGTGGGTTTCCTGGGTATGGGAGTGTGGTGTGTGCCAGGCTATGAACCTGAAGGCAGTCTAACCCACTCTGTGTTGCACATGGAGAGGCTCTGATGCTTTGTGCAGTGCCACCAACCTGGGGGGTGTGTATCTGAGGTGCCTTTGGATACATCCCCCCTGTTCTGTTTTGGTGCATGTGTAGGGGATGACAAGCATGGTATCAGGAATGACCTGGCACTGATGGTGTGCACCTGGGAGCCTTGTACCAGGAGTCTGTTACTGCACGGATATTGCTGTACCCCATGCTAAGGATAGATTCCACTGCATGCATCTTGAGGTTTACACTGCTGCTGTTGAGTAGCATTGCTATTAGTATCCCATCCCGTGTGATACCTGCGTAGGTGGCTGTGTAATGTCAGCCTTGCATACAAAGGCACTATGTGTGTAGCAACAGCCTCTGCCAATATACAGCAGCCCATGGGTGACAGATGCAAGCTGTCTCAAGCAAAGCAATGTGGCATGTCCAGCATGTAATCCCACACTGACAGGCATTGGATCCCCTTTGGATGTCACTGAAAGATACGTTAAGTGCAGAAACTGATGATCCTGTCTACATATTGTGGCAGCATTCATGGTGAGGGTGAGATGCTACTCAAGACCAGGGTCATACCAGCCTGTGCCATAAGCTCAGAGAGCCCCTCTATGTCCCCTAACATGTAGTCCAGGGAGGTGCGTCAGAGGTCATACACACTGGCACAGACAATGACTGAGTCATACTTCTACATGCCTTGGAGTGACCACTTTGCTTGTGTTATGTGGTGGATCATAGTGCCCGATGGGCAGCTCAGCGTGACCATCACCTTGTTCAGCCTGGGAGCAGGACCACCGTGTACGTGACAATAGAGGTACCTCATACAACCATAGCAGGTGTGTGTCTAGCCGTATGGCCTGACATTGTTTGGCACACAGGCTTTGTGAGCTATGTGTTGCATGTGCTCTGCTCTGGCGTAATGTTTGCTTGTGTGTCTGCTGTGCAGGTGTCAGCTGCTCAGGCAGGATGCTATTCTGAGAGCCCAATAATGTACCTGTGTGTTTCTGTGTTTAGATTGTGGTTGTGGCAGGTCTATGGGAGACTGGTACTGTATTCACTGTAGTATCCCACTCCACCTGACAGGGAATGCCAGTGCTGTGTAAACAGAGCTTAGCCCCCAGTTTTGCTATGTGGTTGCATCTCTCATATGTGTTGTACATGTATGGGAAGGGGAGAGGGTTGTCTGTGTACATGAGGCAGCTGTAACATTGCCACATGACTCACAGATTCACCAACTGGACCTGAGAGTAGATCAACAGGTGACCTTTGCACATGCTACCATAGCATTGTTACTCCCATACTAAGTAAAGACACATAGGGCCAATGGGGAACAAGGTACTCAAGGTGACTATGTGAGGGTGCAGTGCTCCTGATTTGTTAGTGCTGGCATATATGAATGCTGTCTTGAGCAAATGTGAGGTAAGTCATATGCAATGTGTTACAGGCAAGCTACATGCAAACAGGACAAACAGTGACGTTCTGTCAAGTGACACATGGACATCAGTACAGTAAGCAACACAGATGTCTCTAGGGATCCACAGAGGCACTGTATATCTGCACTGCAGGTGGAATCAGTGTTTCAGGAACATAGGCAAACATGCATACAAACAAAGCTACAGTCAGCAGGCCTGTATGTAGACTATGCTACAACAAACAAAGTGTACGACTTCCAGTATGTAACAGTGCATATATGCAGACACTCTAAGCCAGTACCCAGACATTCCCAGGTCAGATGGGCTGGGTCCAGCCGCACCCCCCCACAAGTGTATAGATCACGTACCTTCGTAATGTTGAATAACTGGCCTGATACCCAAGTGCTCATACCTGTAATAATACACATGTCAAATAACAGACACTGAGCCCTCACTCAGCAGTTCCAGACTTAGTATGATGTATGCTACCTGTCCTGGCACCACAGTATCCTTGACATGTATGAACACTCTCCCTCCTGTCATAGTTAGTTCTGTGTTTTGGTGCTGTTATGCATGGTATGAGGTGTGACCTTGTAGTGCTAGTGTGCTCTTGTGAGCCTTGAACCTGTTGTGTAGTACTGCACAGATATCAACATCCTAAATCATCTGCATTGCAGAGTCGTGTGTGGACAGCATGCAACTCACAGTTGACATGGCCATCATTGAGCATCAATATGTACATTGTTGTATCCCCTGTGCTACCTATGTAGGTGGCCATCCCTTCACAGCCTCACCACCAGTATGCAAAGATGTGCAGACAGAACACTGTGGTAATTACTATGGGTGTACAAAACAATACAATGACATTCATACTGTAACTGCATCAGGCATGCTGGTATATACCCACAATGCTATAATTACACTGTACTGTTATCAACATCACACTATTACAATACATCTATGTAGTCACCCTGTGCATCAGCACCATGTTAACCTGTTCCTGCACCAATTTTACAGATTGCAGGAGGTGGCACAGTTTCATCATATGCACAGGGTGTGTACCTGGTATGCCTGAGTCTGCCACTGATACAACCAATTGACATGTCTGTGTGTGTCTGTTGGTGAGGGACAGCAGTACAAGATAGGGCAATGTTGATGCAGTGTGTGCGTGTATGTGGTAGCCCTAGGTGTTATAAATTTGCATGTGTGTAAGAATGCACACAGTCCCACCTCATGGCTGCCATATACAGGTGTTTGTGGACAGCCACAAACTGTACCTGCCAGGTCATAAAGATCACTGTCTGTGGCCACGGACACAGTACCTGTGCCTGGCAGGGGTGCTCCGGACCATATCAGGTACCAAGCCAGACTGGGTACTGTCATCAGAAGCAGGTGTTTGTTGACTGGAGACAGGTCCCTGTTGGGACTGTCTAGCACCACGTGCACATGGTCTCCTGGGGCGGTCTGATGACAGCACAGACCCAGCATTGCTGGGGCTGCTGCTGGCACTATGTGAGCAGCCGCGGCCCTGTTGTCGTCCATGAAGGCTGCCAGCTTCTGCTGTTGCTGGCATACGGCCATGTCAATGCCTCTACCATCCACCATTGCCCTGGCTCATGGACATGTAGTTGTGGAACAGATCTAATGTGTCCTCCCAACGTCTGTCAATGACCTCGGTGAAGTTGCGGATGGCAGCCGCAACATCACGCATACTGTCACTCATGGCTGTGCGACATTCTCTCAGCTCCCTCAGACCCTGTCTGGTGTACCGTTCCATACGTGACTGTGCCTGCATTACAGCCCGAAACATAGCTGGGGTTGAAAGTTCTCTATGGGCACGTCCGACAGGGGCGGTACGCCCACGGATGCTCCCACAAAAACCCATGGATGTTTGCCTGTGTGGTACCGTGTCAGGGCCCTGGCCATGGCTGCAGTGTGGGGATGCATGTGCCACCTGTACCACATTACCCTGGTCAATGCCCACTGTATCCTGTCCATCACCTAGGGACATTGGTGACAAAGGATGTATTGGCAGGATGACTGTGCACATTGATGGGGTCAACAGCTGTGTAGTGTCAATTGGCTGACCAATGACGGACCCTGGCACACCTACCTGTGCCATTACACAGGTATCATCATTATCACTATCCACAGCAGCTGATTCAGGTTCCCTGCTGCACGACACCAGAGCAGCACCAGAACCTGTGGGAGTAAGACAGGAAACACAGTTTACAATGTGTACACAATGCCACCACTGATGCACACATGCGCACATGCACACATGCACACATGGGCACATGCACACATGCACACATGCACACATGCGCACATGGGCACATGCACACATGGGCACATGCACACATGCACACACCTCAATATATGAGATATCAACCCACAGACACAAACACACCTGCAATCAAACACATAGCACTACTGCTTCAGCCTATTATTACTATTAGTATACAGAGTAGTGAAGGTAATGGTATTACACACTCACCAGCATGGATAGGCTGCCTTGTTGTTACACCAGAGGGACCTGTGGAAAAGAGACATTTATCGTCAGTGGGCACAACTGTGCCATTGATACTGTGGGCATGATACAGTTCAGTAGTGCAACAGTTAGCTTCCACAGGTGTACTGCAGATAATGAGGTTATCACTAATGCACAATAATTACCAAGATTACAGTTACAAATTGAGGACACACCCCACACATGCATAACCTAACAGTGTACAGAATGGTCAACTATACACATGGCATGTTACCTGCACGCTCTGTGTCCTGCTGCTGTGTGGCTCCAGCCCCCATCATTACACATGTATGCTGTTGTTGTTGCTGCTGTGCTGGAGCCACAACACTCAGGAGTAGTCCCTCCAGTCTGATGAGGGGGGGATGTCTAGCCACCCCACCACCTGTGGCAAGCTGCTGCCTGTGGATATCCGACGCATGCTGACGGACATTTCTAATTAAATCACTGCAGTGATGGCGTACCTGCTCATATGTCCGGTTATGTGTGCCTATGTCATTTACCCGACGGACCAGGTCTTGCCACAGTGCAGCCCTCTCCTGCTGGTTCTGGCTGGTGCAGGAAAAGAGTACAGCGAAATCCTGCACCAGGCTCTGGTGTATCTCCTCCTCCTCTGCAGCGGAGTAGACTGGGTTCCACTGGTGAACCATGGCCCTGAAAAGGAGAAGGGAAATATGTCAGCAATATCTGTCAGCAGACTATAGCACACATAATACACATAATACTTGACTGCAGTGATATAACGTAGGCACCATATATAGCATCTGTCTGTCTATTGGGGGATACACATGTACATGACCAGATATCAGTGCCCATCCGAAAACTGTGCAACAGTACCTGGCACATTCCATACAACAGACTAGTATACTGCAGCAGTCAACACACTGTTTCAGGTACAATACACAACCTCACACTGGGGGTTTGAATCAAGGTACTGTATGGGAAACATTATCAGCCCATGCACTGCACACAATGCACATTACATATTTCACTGGTAATGCACACTACTCTTACTTGCCATAACCCTACCTACACCACAGTGACATACAGGGTAACACAGCACAACATATGGCAATGTAGTATGTGTTGATCGCAAAACCCCACACACCTGTCTCTGGCCTCACACCAAGGACACACACTACCATGACAGACAGACAGTCATGGTGAGCAATCACACCAGTACACAACATGCACCCAGTCGCTAGCACACTCATTCCACCTCACATATTCCATTTGCAATGTGTTCATGGGTGTGCATTGTGTCCTAGGTAGGTAGTGTGCTTTTGGCCCTGGGCCTACAGCAGCAAACTGTTATGCTACCCTGCCCCTTGTGACACATGTGTTATGATCGTACCTGCTCCTTACAAACAGTTAAACAGGGTGACTCATATGGCATATTACCTATCAGCATAACATTCAACCGGGGTATGTCTGACATCTACTCATGGGGAGCCTTGCTTCTTAATTCTGTGTGGTCTACTACAGGGTATGTCATATCTGTGGGTAGGGTCCCGTTCCTCCACCATGTGCTCTAGACTGCAGTGACAAGGAGGACAGACATAGGTAATTTGTGTTGTGGATGTTGGAGGTGTTACCATGGTTGGTAGACAACTGTCATGGGTGTGACCGAACTATGTATATCCAGCAGTGGTAACCTCTATGTAGGTAGTCTGTGTGCGCTCTGTGGTGTTTGAGTGCATTGACACAGTTACTTGCATATGTCTGTGTCCTTTACCATATCTGTAGCTGTCATGGGAGGTACATACCATGTAGGACATTGTGGGGTGTGGAGGGGTACAGCGACCTACATGTCCATAGCTGACACACCATGTCCGCTGACACATTCGATGTACAGGTATTACAGGACTAGTGTGCCACTGTGTATATCGATGTGGAGCCTATTATACACTTGTTGACCCTCTTCCCCCCTGACACATGCAGTGGTGGGCAGGCATGTACATATGTGGTGGTTACTGGTGTCAGTGTTTTTGAATGGGGTATGGTACTCCAGTATCCACACTGGTGTTCACTCCATGCCTGTGACACCAGGCACCTGTAGCAAGACATCTGCACACATGTGCCTCACACAGTCTATATATGTATATATATATATATATATATATATATATATATATATATATATATATATATATATATATATATATATATATATATATATGTATATATATGTATTGATATATTTATATCTGTATATGGATATATATCTGTATATATGTATATATAATATGTATATATAGATGTAGATATATACATATAGATGTGGGGAGAGAGCGGGAGAGAGTGAGAGAGAGGCACAGGGTGAGTGTGAGTGTGAGGGGGTGGGACAGAGAGTGAGAGATAGTCATGTACAGACATATCTGTTGTCAATCAGATCTATCTGTATGTGTATAAGTCTCTACAGATATCTGTATATGTATGTGTGTATTACATATATCTGTACGTACATATTCTACCAATCTCAATGTCTGTGCAGTAAGTGAGAACCTGGTTCAAGGCTCCTGAGAGCACACCAGCGGTACCAGGCTATACCCCGTATCATGCGTTTTGGCCCCAGGACTCGGGACAAAACAAAAAGGGAGGGGGTGTGTCCATATTCATGGAGGACACACACACCTCCAGGTTAGTGGCAACACATGAAGCATCACAGACCATTCAGGTGCAGATAACCATAGGCAAACCTGCTATACAACTGGTAGCATGCTACAGACCACCCTCCCAGTCTCAGGGACCACAGTCAGCCTTCCTGTAGACATTGGAGGATATGAATGTCCCACCAGACACCATCATATTGGGATACTGCGACTACCCTAACATACACTGGGTGCATTATTCTACCCCAAACACCCTAGCCCAAAGGTTCCCGGAATTCACTATGTCAAATGCAATGGGACAGCTAGTCACCTCTCCCACAACAGGAGATAATATACTAGACCTGATCATCACAAACATGGGGACAATGTGCTACACACTGGAAGTATACCCCTCACTAGTCACATCTGACCACAGACTAATCCCCCTGGATATACATATCCAACCTCCCCCACAACACAAAAGACTACAGTGGGAAACTTCTCACATGCTGACTTTACACGTCTTATAACTGAGTTGGTATCCTTCATGCCCACTGGGCCAGTGTAATCCACTTCCCACAATGCAGACACCTTCACATATGCTTCTACAGACATCTCCAAGAATGCATGGATCATGCAATCACAAATGAAACCATGACCCTCTCCACCAAGGGCAGGCATCCTGTCTGGTGGACCTCAGCATTGAACAAATTGTATAACAACAGAAGGTAGCTACTGCACAGCAGAACATACTTCCATAGAGCTACGGCGTCCCTCATCAGCAGTAGTAAAAAGATAAGTTTTGTTGTACAAACATGCAAGGCCAACAATGAGAGGGACATCGCTATGGTCACTACAGATAACCACAAGGCCTTCCTCTGCTATGTTACACACCTGGGTGGGAACCCTCAGTTGTGTTCACAGTTAGTTCACATTGACATACGCTACACTGAACACACAGATAATGCCAACAGTCTGGCAGACAGGTTCAGTGCAGGTTTCTCCCCTCCCTCACCCACACATGTGGAATTACTTATCCCAGCTGACTGTAACCTCCCTGTCATCTCAGATGTCCAGCTGGGAACCACCCTCAGTGGAGCTGTAAACACAGCATCAATGGGACCCAACGGTATTGCAGGTTGCATGCTACGTGAACTGCAAGAGGAGCTACACATGCACATTACATGTTATTCGGCCGTAGCCTTACTACAGCATATGTACCTGGACACTGGCATACAGCAACAGTAGTCCCACTCTACACAGGAGGCACCTCTACAGACCCTGGTAACTACCGCCCCATAAGCTCAACCAGCCTGGTCTGCAACACTATGGAAAGGATCATTAAGGTACCCATACACAGAGACATTGGGGACTTAGACACTTGATCCCACCCAGTTTGGCTTTGTAGAGGGCAGATCCTGCCTTATGAACCTGGTTGACCTTTTCAAATCAGTCACTACAGCCATTGCTGAGGGCACAGCGGTCCATACAGCCTACCTGGACTTGCCTACAGCATTCGACACAATACCGCACTCTGCCATCCAGTGGTGGCTGGTGACTTCAAATCACAGGGGGGCTGCAGGAGACAGCTGAATGGGTGGGGTCAAGGGGAAGGGGTGTGGTCAATCAGAAAGGGGAGGAGCTATGCACAAAACCACAAAAAACTAACTTTAATTAAATACGCTGCCCTGGGTGGCAAACCATCATTATGAAAGTCCAATCAAGACAAAAATAAGTGTAGAAGAATAAAAATATTTCAATGCATTGGTTGCATGACAGCTTACTTAATATCTAGATGGAAACAAAAGGTTGTGAGGCATGAAAAAATAAATTACTTTTTAAATACATTACTGGAATGCCAGTCAAAATCAAGTATAAGAAAAACCAGAAGCACTCAACTCAAACCACTTCTCCTTGCACTGCAGTTCTAATTATAATATATTCAGCTTTATTAAAGTACCAAGTAACATGCTGAAAGTAAAAATCTATGTGATGCCCCCACTTGTAAAAATGTTTCTTATCCAAAAAAGACCTGCTGCCTGACAACTTGTTTCATGGGGAAAACATAATAAAAGTAAAAAATGAAAAGCAAACAAGAAACAAGCTCAAGATACATTGCTTAAAGAATTACTGTACAGGTTATGGACCACACATGATTGGCATTCTGTTTAGTTTATGGGTAAAGTCTGTAGAGATGACTGGAAGTCTCCAACAAGTGTAATGAGCTTTTTAAAATAATGGAATCCTGTCCTTTAATACCCAAGGCTTATACATTATCTAGTCAAGTATTCTCTGCATGGCAACAACAGAAAGGCTTTCAATGTTGGCAATTCTTTAACAGTATGCTTATTAAAGCTTACTTGCATCTTACGATCTCAGACAAGCTTACCTTATGGTCATTAAAGCATTGCTACTTAAACACAGAGCAACAGGCACTTTGAGTAATAAGCATAAATCAACAGTACAAAAATATGACAGAAACCAGACCATTCTGCAAAATCAAGGACAGATGAAAAGCCACTGTAGTACTTATGCAGTGTGTCATCCCCATCCAAGGTAGATACAACTACTCCTTGCCTTGCTTGGACACATCCAGAGTCACTACATGGGGGAGTGGGGTGCAACAAGCATGTCACAATTTGAAATCTCTCTGGCTGACTGTGATGGCCCTGACACATTTGTCATACCTCTCAACCTCAAGAGTAAGAAATCTGGACAAAGCCATACACAGAAGTGGGACAAAGGCCCAAAAATAAGGACAATTTTTAAATATTGCTCTAATAAACTTAGAAAGATAATAGAATAGGTCTTGCATTAGTATGAATTTTCTGAAGGGTATAAAATCTGAAACTCAAATGTCTGTCATTTTCTAACTTCAGTCTTTAGTGATTTGTCACTAATTTGCCAAAAACACAATTTTATGAAAAATGGACCAAAATGTGATGCAAAAATATAAAATAGACACAGAATACAGCTGCTACCTGTCAAAGAAGGGACACTTTAATATTAGTACTGCTACCTTGAGCAGCTGACAAAATAAAGAATCTACATGCATTTCAAGTAATCTATAACTTTGATTATTACAGTTATTTCTTAATTGTAAACCCTCCATGTTTTCTTCCAAAATTGCTATTTTACGGAGGGATTATTAGGGGGAAGAGCAACATTTTGAGCCAAAAGTTGGGGACGGTTGAGAGGTTGGCTATGCCTAATTCTATAAAGCAATTTATTTGCATGTACCTCTCAACCTGTTAATGCAGTAAATCTGAACAAGGCCAAATATATTGGGGGCACATATAAACAGTATTAAAAATTGCTCTTGTATAAATTGAGACAGTTGATAGAACAGCTCTTACTTTAACATGCATTTTTCTGAAGGTTATGAAGTCTGAAACTTATTATTTAGTGACTTAATTCCTAAATGATTTGCCAGAAAACTACAAATTTTATGAAGAACAAACCAAAAATAAGAAGCAAAAATCTATTCATTCTTTGAAAATCTGGACAGTTGGGAGGTATAGTTCAGCTGGGCCTGTCTGAGTTTGCTTCCCTTCCCCCCTGACAAAATAATGGTTGAATGGAGCCTCTGCAGCCATTCCAATGAACCATTACTTGGCTATTTCACTCCATTTACCATAAACACTAATGTGCATACTGCTTTACTTCTATGATGAGTTGGACTTCATTTGAAAGTTTTATTTTGTATTTTACAGCACAAACACTAAGTCATCTGTTAAACAAAGCAATGCAGTCTCACAATGAAAACTTAGCATTAAAACTTCTCTGCCCTTGAAACTCACATTCATTGAAAGAGCATTGAAACCCACATTCAAAGAAAATACATTTTGCCAGTGGCAGATAAAGATTAATTTTGGGCTGTTTTCAAATCATAGGCCCCTTGCATATGAAACATACATGTGCTCTTTGATACACCTTCCTCATTGTACTAAAATTATATTCCTTGTACAATACAGTACACTTGTTAGAGGGTGTTTTAAATTTGTTTTGAACATTTTTCCAGTAAGCAATGAAACAAACCATATGCACCCATAATGGCAAAACTGCCCAGTTGAGAACATTTATCATAAAAAAGTCTACTCAGACTTCCACAGTCCACCATTATTAGTAAATATACACAATTCTACGTTCCACCATTATTAGTAAATATGCACAATTCCACAGTCCACGATTATTAGTAAATATGCACAATTCTACAGTCCACCATTATCAGTAAATATGCACAATTCTACAGTCCAATCAGTAAATATGCACAATTCTACAGTCCATTATCAGTAAATATGCACAATCTCTGAAGTAAGTCATCTAAATAATTCCACATTAAAGAAATCTGTAACTAATGAAGTGGTTGCTGCTAGCAATCACCTTTATATTTCATGGTTTCATCGAAGAATAAAGTGTCTGTTGCCCCTCAGGAATAAATTGCCTATATTACATTAAAAAATGATAAGCTAGTAATAATATTGCAAGAGGAAATGGATGGCAAACTGATAACAGACTCATGATTAGTATCTTCACCAAGGAGAACATTCTCAGTACGGCAGCATCCACCCCTTGTGGGATAAGAACCCATAGCCTTCTGCATCAAAAGCAAGTACACAACCTGTTGTGCTATAGTATTAACTAGGCAAAGCACTAAACTTCTATTCCCCTGCAGCTCTCAGCTCCTTGTAAAATCTACTCAATACTCAACTGCATCTCAACTTCGCAGCTCAAGAAAACTGGAAAAAGCCAAAATGTATTGGGGGTGTCAAAGCCCAAAATCAGGGACACATTAAACATTGCTTGTATAATCTTGGAAAGTTGCTAGAATAAAATGTTGTGTTGCCACCATACATTTTACTGCCAAGGTCCCTGAGCAAAAACAGTCAGAGTAACATACCACTACGCCACATCAGCTGCTTTGTAAAGAGAGGAAGACTGAAACTTAAATGGCTATCATTTAGTGAATTCAGTTCTCACCATAGCTGTCAACCTCTTAGTACAAAACACCTGGACAAACCCAGTAATGAGGGAATACAGCCCTCAAACATATTCAGTGAATTCAGTTCTTGCCATAGCTGTCAACCTTAGCACAAAAACCTGGATGAAGCCAATAATGGGGGAATACAGTCCCAAAAATAGGGACAAATTTAAAATATTCATCTTATAAACTTAGAAAATTGCTAGAAAAAAAGGTTGTGCTACTATGTATTCTGAATAACATGAAGTTTGAAATTCAAATGCCAGTCAATTTTACTGCTGACAGAACAAAAACAATTTTCAGCAGAGACCCAGGGATTAATACTGCAGACACGTCTTTGTAAAATGACAGGGCACCAGAGCAAATCCACACAAACACAGGGAGGAGATGCAGACTCCACACAGAAGGCACCCCAACCAAGAATCAAACGCAAAAACCTACAGCTCTGAGGCAACAATACTACCACTGCACCATCAAATATGCAAGGAATTAAACATTCAGAAACCTGAAGTCTGAAATTCAAATGCCTGTCAATTTTACTGCTGACAGAACAAAAACAATTTTCAGCAGAGACGCAGGGATTAATACTGCAGACACGTCTTTGTAAAATGGCAGGGCACCAGAGCAAATCCACACAAACACTGGGAGGAGATGCAGACTCCACACAGAAGCCACCCCAACCAAGAATCAAACCAGAAAACCTATAGCTTTGAGGCAACAATACTACCACTGCACCATCAAATATGCAAGGAATTAAACATTCAGAAACCCTTAAGTGTGAAATTCAAATGCCTGTCAATTTTATTTAACATTTTTTAATCAGGACAGTCTGACTTGGAACAAAAAAACAATTTTCAGCAGAGGCCCAGGAAGAAATAATGCAGACATGTCTTTGTAACATGGGAGGACACAAAAGCAAACCCACACAAACACAGGGAGAAGATACAGACCCCACAAAGAAGGAACCCCAGCCAAGAATCAAACCCGAGAACCTGCAGCTGTGAGGCAACAATGCTACCAGTGCACCATCAAATAAAAATAAACCCATACAAACACAGGGAGAATATAACAGACCCCACAAAGAAGGAACCCCAGCCAAGAATCAAACCTGAGAACCTGCAGCTGTGAGGCAACAATGCTTCCAGTGCAACATCAAATAAAAGCAAACCCACACAAGCACAGGGAGAAGATAACTGACCCCACAAAGAAGGAACCCCAGCCAAGAATCAAACCTGAGAATTTGCAGCTGTGAGGCAACAATGCTACTACTACACCATCAAATATCAAGCATTGCAACATTTACAAACCACAGATATTATGAGGAACAGATCAGATCGAATATGAAGCAAAAATCTGCAATTTTTTTACAAATGGTGGTGGGTAGGGAACTCAAGTCTTTAACACCTGCATACAGGGTACAGGGTTCAAGCCTGAGGTATTCCCTACCACACCACCATGAGCACCTGGGGCATTTTCACACATACACACCCCAAATTCAATCCAGTATAAACATTTTAAAAGTAAAAAGCACCATACACTTACCTGTCTGTTCTCCATAATATATCCAGCTAACGTACATCCTGCCCGCGCAATACTCCAAAGACCCGCGAGATCCCAAGCAAAGCTCCTTCCTGACGAGACTGTTGCTGTTGCAGTCCGGACCCAACACATAATCCCAGCGAGTCTGTGCACTTTAAAAGTGCACAGACATCTCCTTGTGTCCCCCTATGGGGACTGCCGGACTGCCTGGAGCATGCCCATAGACCGACAGTAGTCGGGACTACTGCGCATGCGCGAAGTCCTCGAAATTTAAAAAAAAAAATTTTCTATTTTTTATTTTGAGGGGGCTGCAGTCCGGCAGTCCGATAGCACGGGCCGCCCCCTGCTGCCATCATAGACATGATCAACAGCTGACATGTAAATCCATATGTCGCATGATGGGTTGCAAACCAGATAATGGATAGAAACCCTATAGTCAACCTCACTGGTGCCATGTCAGACTCAGAGCCAGTCACATGTGGTGTCCCACAGGGCTCTGTCCTGGGACTGCTCATGTTTGGCATATCATTCTCAGATGTGGAAGCAGACATGTGAGGGTAGTGGCTGACAATGTTCAAAGATGACTGCATACTAGGCGCCATAGGCGATACACCTGCTGACACATACATCCTACTGACAGGCCTCACGGACACCAACAACTGGTGCGGGAGTCATGGCCTGACACTGCATGCCACATAATGTATACTCATACCCTTTTGGACGGACAAGGTACCTACATATTATCACATAGACAATAACCCACTGAGTAAAGAGAAAAGTAATCGGAGACCTGGTGACACTGTGCAATGCTGACCTCTCATTTGACACCCACGTTGCCAAAGTGGTTGGATGGACTTCCTACCTTGCCCACCTTATGAAGGGATTCACATCCACATCAAAAGGGGTCATTGTACCCCTATACTCCTCCCTTATCAGGCCCATGACTGTGTACTATGCCCCATTTGGTATGTACCTCACCTGACACTTGCAACAGCTAGGGGGACCCCATGAGTACATCACCAGGAGGATCAAGGGTCTGCAACAACTGTCATATGCTGCCAGACTAATGTAACTCATGCTCTATTCCATAGCATACTGCCTACGTAGGGGTGATCTGTGCCTGATGTAGTAGGCCATGTCCAATCTGGTAGAGATGGACATGTTCCACTACATACAATCCAAATCCATCAGAAGCACGACAGCTATGGATTTAAACCTCAGCACACATATGAATAGGACATAGTGTAGGGACAGATCCATCACTAAGAGGCTTCCCATACTGTGGAACAGGATCCCAGTTCATGTTAGGCAGAGACCCTCACTGACACTCTTCATGTGCATTCTTGACAAGTGGATGGGAGATCATAGGTTTACAGCAGGGGTCTTCTCTGTGTCACTACTAGACAGAGGCACAATAAACTAATGCTATTATGTAGGGGGGGGGTCTTCACTGTGTCAATACTATACAGAGGCGCAAGTTTCTAAATCTATTCTATACACTGTCTGCAGATAGCCTAGTACTAAACTATGCCACTGTGAAACTATATCTGTCTATGTAATTCTACATCCCTCTCTGTCTATGTATACACATATGCATATTATATATATATATATCTATATATATATATATATATATATATATATATATATATATATATATATATACATACATATCTCGATATACATATGTATACACATGTAATATATATATATATATATATATATATATATATATATATATATATATATATATATATATATATATTCCTATTTAGTTCTACATATGTATACACACAGTAACATACTGCTGAACACCCATTACTGTACAACCTACTTGTACATTGCACTACAACCTACATTGCTATGTGCACATAGCTACCGTCACATACATATGTATTTGGAGCCTTCAGTGACAGTTTCAGTATGTCCCCATCCCTATGCACATCCTCATATACATAGATGCAGACCAATAACACATCTGGAGGGTTCACAGTATGTAGAGTATTATAGTAGTACTTTACATTACCTGTGTTTGTTGCAGCTGTTTGTGTAGGCTTGCAGTTGCTTGGCCTGCTATCAGCCTCTTTGCTTTGTTGTTTCAGGTTTTTTTTCTTTCTCTTTCTTTCTTTCTGTCTTTTTTTCTTTCTTTCTTTCTTTTTCTTTTTTTTTTTTGTTTTCTCTCTCTCTCTCCCTCTCTCTCTCTCTACCTCCAGCGGGTGCAATTACAGTATTGCATGTGTGGACTGAGAGTACAGGATGCTTTTGTAGGTATCTGCACATGTCAATGTGATGGCCTCTGCACCAATTGTTAGCCAGCATTTACTAATTGCATGCAGCCTGTTGTGTAGTGATTGCAGTTCTCACTGTGATTACAGGCCTGTGCTATATCTGTTAGGTAGGCGTAGCCCTTTCAGATTATCAGGGTGGGGACCATCCTGGTTTGCTCTGGACACTGTTCTGTGAGTGTAAGGGTTGGTATGTCTCTCATATTTCAGGCTGTGTTGTAGACACTGCAATGCATGTTGTTCTGTAAGCTGAGTATTCCTTCCTCCAGTGTCCTGTTTTCCGTGTGTATGTAAACTGACACCTATGACTAGTAATACTGTGTATATGGGTGTGTGTGCTTTCCTGTGGGGATTGTGGTGTAACTGGTATATAGCAGTGGCTCTTGCAATCTGTTGCTATGGCTTCAATATTTGGCCTTTACATTCACTCCTTGTATGCCTGCTAGGTGCCTTTCCTGTAATGTGTTGCTATGGCTTCCCTATTTTCCATTTACTTTCACAGCTTGTAATGCTTGCTAAATCTGTTTGGCCAGCAATTCCCTATGTGTTTGTTGTGGTAGGGTGTTACTGCATGCAGTATGGTCTGGCCATGGTGTGGACCTTAACACTTACAGGGGTATTTGATCATGCTGCTGAGCAGGCCTCAGATACTCTCCAGTGCATCTTTTATCAGCCTCATGGAATGGTACATAGCAGTGGGTTACTCCAGTGACATATTCTGATTCTCTGCAGTTGTGACTGTGGGTTATTTCAAGCATATGTATTAGTACACCATTTGTGCCATGCAGGTGGTGCATACCTTCAGTCAGTCATAGTTACCATTGCATGTGTAGTTACACCTTTCTGCCTACTGTTAGTACATTTGACAGGGTGTCAGTGGGGCACATTTGGCATTTGTTTTCACATCAGGGACATCCCTGTAACTCAGTCACAGTTGCTATGTCTGAACTCTTAACTATTCAACTATGGCAGTGTTTATCCTACTCTGAGTATGTTTGTGGCTTGCCAGATGCTACTGTGACATTATTACCTAGTAGCTACCAACTAGCATGACTGTTTCTCAGCACACAGTACTATTTTACAAATCCACTAGATTTGACAGTAAATATACATGACATGCTTTGTGTACTAGACTTGCTATATTCCCTTTACATTAATTCCTAATATTTTATGAGATATTTCTTTCAGCACATTGTTCTTGTATAGCACTTATGGCTTAGTGGAAAGTCATGCAGACTAGTGTTTCCAAGGTCCTGGTTTCGAGACTGAGGGAGGTATTTTATTTTGCTGCTGAGAAAACTACAGGCCTTGTCATTCAGAGTGACTAAGACACTTTTAAGCAGTTGTAAGTGGTTTAGCGCTAGTTTGCACGGAGGTCACGCATGCGCTCTGCCGCTTAGCTTCACGCACACCTGCTTACTACTGCTTAAAAGTGCTTACTCTCGCGCACACCCTCGCTATTTTCTTTGAAAGAAAGGAAAATGGGGAGATAGGAAAGTGGTGAAAAAGGGGTCACAAAGAGGGTAGGACAGTAGGGAAACAAGCTCGGGTTTTGCAGGAGGGATGTAGGAAAGGCCCATAGCTGCCCATTTCTTTGTCAGCAACAGCTGTACATATGTTTGTAATTTGGTGTGCAATTTGAAACCTTCCACCCCTGAGAGAGGTGTGAGGACAACAATAATATTTGTTGTACAGCCAACTGTAATTGCCAGTTTACATGTCCAGCAGACATGTGTGCAAAATGGGCAGCTATGTATGGGGCGTAATTTTGTTGGGGGTCAGAGTGCCCTTTTTTTTTTTTTTCAGGTGGGAGTGGTATGTCAGGTACAGGAAGTCGGTATAGCTGGGGAGGTAGGTAGGGGAGGTTAACAGACAAGACAAACAAGACGCATACAGGGGTGGTGTATGACACATGTGGGGGGTTACACAATTGACGGGAATGGATGTTTGGATATCTCGAGCCCATGAGCCCACAGATGGCAACAGTGGAACTGAGATCCCCACCCATGGGCAGTTGCTACTGTGCCTTCACTGCCCAGGACGGGGCTGTGCTGGGGGCTGTGTAGGCCAGGCAGCAGGCACACCCGTGAGTTGTGCCACCCGTGCCTCAAGCTGCCATAGGGGCCCAAGCACAGCGTGCTGGATCTCCCTACGCACCACAGTCCGGGCACTATGGAGGGTGAGTGGATGTTCTCCTCCGGCCACGCTTGCAGAGGGGGGACGAGCCCCATCCCCTGCAGTGCTTCCACCCGCAGGTTGCACAGGGCCACCGGAGGAGGGTCCGGTCTGGGCACTACTGCCAGGTGCACTCGCCAGCTGAGGTGGGAGAGGTGGGTCCGCTGGAACCTGCCTTCCCTGTCGTCCTATGTTTTGCATTATGTTATGACAGTTTGGGTTAGTAACATACGATACCATTCACAATTAGTTGTAACAGCATGCATTAGTATTCCCATTAACCAAACACCCATAAATTCAAGCCATTGAACAGCAAGCATAACACATGCATAATTTGAACAGCAATACACAATCCAACAACATGCAGGGTTGATTGATGGCAACAGGCCATCAGGTTTGGATGTATGAACAGGGCAGATGCATCAACGTACATGCAAATATGTATGAACCAACAGGACCAATGTCCAGGGATGTTAATTGTGAATGCACATACCCATTTCACGTGGAATGGATTATTTGTGGTTATAGGGTAGGGTGAAGAAATATTTAATTAACAACTTCAAATACCTATACATATGCTGTACATTTCTACTAGCTGCAGATATATACACACTACATGTCTGCCTACAGTTTCCTATGTGATAACTACTTCAGGTTGGTGATAGGAATGTTACTGCTACATAAATATACATTTCATATTTATTCATACACATTCATATTTGGCTCTGTTCAGCTACATCATCCTGCTACATTTGCTTTATATAGCTAGAGACAACTGTGGATGTTTGGTAATTCAGACAACCATACTATCTGCATATTGCAGACTGAGAGCAACATATCCAGATTTTGGGACACACATTCCAGCTTCAGTACTTTTTTCAACACATGTTGCTGTTTGGTTCTGCCTGTCACATTCATTTCATTCTGTACTGACTGCAGTATACTTTATTCAGGAGTTATTACAACTTTATTGGTGGATTCATACCTCTTTCTCAGACTCTCCCACTTGTTTTATTTTTACAATTCAGGATGGTACTTTTTAATTCTAGGCTTTATTGACATGTTTTACCTTTAGTTATAACAATCCTTTCCAACAGTCTCACTTATGTCATGTTTCAGACTTTCAACAGGGATATATTTCACACATGTGTTTTACTCAGCTTCTGCAGCTGTACTTTTCAGCCTGCTGCAGGTTATGTACTATTATATTACAGGTGGGACATCTTTATTTCAGACTTGTTTCATTTTTATGTTTGGATTACAGGCTGCATCACACTTTTGTAATCAAGCAATACTTGCAAACTCTCTTACACTGTTACTTGCACATTTTATTAATTAGTGACTACACTGCACTCTTTTGCTAACTGTCATACTTATATATTTATTTACAGTTACAGGGAGAGAATTACTGACCTGCCTGGTGGCGCAACCGCACCAGCCTATCACCATAGGCTCGACGGTTTGCAGATGTCCATAATATCAGCTAGGTTAATTTCTTACATAAATAATTACATGTAAATTACTCAGTAGTGGGGCGTTGGGCATTTGCTGGGCCTCCTGGATCCAACGGTTCAGTTGGTCCTGCTTCTGACTCTTCAGGTCCGCATGGTGGTGACGGACCTGCTCACCAGTCCTTGGTATTCCTGTGGCACTGGTGAGATCATGTGCCAACCGGTCCCACTCCTCAGCCCTATATGCTCCCCACAGGACCTGGCCCTGCATGAGTTGGGCCTCATGATTATGGACGAGGAGCCAAACCATATATTTGGACTCCTCAACACCCCACCTCTGTGCTTGGAAGCAACTACCCTCTCCTATACCTGACATCCTGGCTGCAAGTCGGTTCCACAATCGGTTATGCTGTGTATTCCCGCCTATGCGGCTTATATATGCCGTTTTTCCCGCACTTATCTGTGATTGGCCATTTTGGAATTGTATCAGCTTCACAAAACCTGCTTTGTCATGCTCCTCTTTCTATTCATTCCTATATATATGCTATTACTGCATTTCTAAGTGCAACTGTCATGGCTTAGTGGTTCAGTACTTTGACTATGGCGCATGGTATCCTAGGTTCGAACCTGGCCATTGCTTTTTATATTTTATGACTATCTACACAGACTAGGAGGTGTGTCTGTGTAAAGGCCGTTTTGATACAGCTTGCTCAACGTTGCCCGTTGGTTAGCTTGTTTGCGTGGTGTGCAGCTCCACGCAAATGGATCACACTGGTTTACGCGTGGTTTGGCTGTCAGCACACATATTATGGTCAACTCAGCTATAGGCACACAGTTTCAGTGTGTTAAAACACTGCTCAACCCCGGGCACTCATTTTACACCTATTAAACCACTGCTCACCTACGGGCACTCATTTTACACCTGTTATAACACTGCTCACCTACGGGCAATCATTTAACACCTGTTAAAACACTGTTCACCTACAAGCAGATATCCTCAACTTGTTAGACTGTAGCTCAGCTATAGGCACATCTGCCATTTTTTTTTTTTATCTCACATTTCTTCAAAATACATGGCCCATTCCATTACATTTTACAGAAAATATAATTTTATATATGTACATATATGTCAGGGACTTGTTTTGTGCTTATTTCACTAAAAATAAAAATTGATGTTGTGGGGCTCGAACCACGACTGCCTCCTCTTCAGCCGACGTCTCTACTGCTACGCTATTGCTTCTTGGCTTACTTTGCATATTTAGTTCTTATATGCTTTTCCACTGACTGCTAACTGTGGCTAAGCGCCGGGCACGCAAATGAGCGCACTCATGGGCAAACATCTTTACAACTTATAAAAAAAATATAAGATGTTCATTTATACATTTTATGTTCATAGTCTGTGGGGGCATGTGTTGTGTTGTGTTTATTCACATTTACACGGACTCTGTCATGGGGGTTTACTTTCAGGACTTTTACTCTTCTGGGGGCGTGTCTGTTTGCAGGGCTCGCCCTACGGACATGCCCCCTACTGTCTTACATGGACCCTGTTAGCCTTAGGTGTGATTCAGCATGCCCTCAGGCATATGCATGACATGCTGACGTCACACTGTTTAACTGCAGCCTACGTGTAAGCCTTGTAACTCTTACACGGAGGCTTCATGAATCCTGCCCAGGATGTCTACAGCTTGAAGTTCTTTCTATTGTCTGTAAACAGAAATAATTACAAGTTTCAAATGTAAAAGTGTTTAACTGTTTTATGACTCACAGTTCTAGGGAAACTTCTGAGAAATAAGTATTTTTGACATAGTGGTGCTAAATTTTAACTTTCTTTTAGCCTGGGAACTGAAGGCAGAGCTGACAAATAGTGATGTCACCCATCTAACCCAGCAGTAATGTGTATTATTAAATTAAGAATTATCACAGAGAGTAAGTCTGCACATTTTGTATTTGTCTTTGGACCTAGAAACATCCACTCATCAGCACTCCTGCTTGTGTGTTGCCTGTAAGTAAGTCTTAGGGAAAAGTGATTTCTTTTAGAGATAGATATGAATATAGTATGATTAGTTTAGATGTTTTCTGTATCTATGTGAAACTGTTCTGCAATGTTGTTTTAAAATATTTCCTGTGATTCTAACCTCTGTTGTCACTCTGTTGAGTTACTGAGTATTGTCTTGTTCTTTTATTATTTATTATTAAATATATTTAAACCTTTTAATTGTAGCTGGTTTGTTTAGAGATATTTAAGCTCTTAGATTACATGCATATGTATTTGGTAACACTGTACTGGTCACTCCTAAATAGCCTTAAAAGTCTTGGACACACTTACCATATGGATAATAGTAACATTGCACAGTAAGATTGGACACCCTTTGGGAAGGGCCTTAAGGTAGCTGACAATGGGTTCTGGTGGAAGTGGTAACTACCTTCTGGTATGTGCAGAAGGGGGCATAGCTAGTAAACCTGTGTCAGCCTTTACCAGGTGTGTGTTTGTGTATAAATCAAATCCAAAGTGTGTGTGTGTGTGTGTGTGTGTGTGTGTGTGTGTGTGTGTGTGTGTGTGTGTGTGTGTGTGTGTGTGTGTGTGTGTGTGTGTGTGTGTGTTAGCTAATTGGGCAGGGACATGAAGCACTGTTTGGAAAGAGAGAGAGTGCTGGGAGGACTTAGCTTAGAATCCTGGCTAAGGACTAAACTCCATAGCTGTGCCAGTGAGGAGTCATACTGGGGATCTGGAGAAAGAGGGTGAAATCAGCCCCAGACTTACTGTGATCACTGTGTGCTCATAAGGGAAATTGTACTTTACTGTAGGAGTACTTGTCATCCTCCCAATGTGCATGTCCCTCAATGGTGCTAGTGGTGAGGAATAAGGTTCCTTGATTCCTGGAACAGTGCAGGGGCATCACACCATTAACTACATGTTCATTGCAAATCTGGGTCTTACCTTTGAGGTTACAAATGTAACTGTTAAATAAAATTAATAATTCAATACACAGGAGGTTCATATTCAAAAGTTTACTAGTGTACACCAGGAGGCAAAAACCATACAAGTACAGAATTTTGTCTGACATGATGCAGGAAGTACAGAATATTTTATAGTGTTTGCATTCAAGTTATGCCCACCTTACTGACGTGGTTAGTCACAAGGCATCTACATCACTTTTACTAACAGTATTCTATTCATCTAATAATGCTGATGCAGCACATTTAAAAAAAACTTTTCCTTTATATACAATACGGCCTTGCTATCCAGCTGGTCAGTCATAATGTCTTTCTGTAAAGTTACTTCTTAAAGGTCTCATATCAGTTCGAATACAATAGCAGCTTCAGTCTTTTAATGCATGTCTTTGTTCTGTTACACTTTCTCACACAGCTGTGTTTTTATCTTACAAGGGCAAGTTACTCCATCAGGAAAGGAAGATTTCATTATTTACAAGGACAAGTTATCTTATCAGGAAGGAGCGGAAGATTTACACATTTAATTTCCTGACCCAGCAGATAATCACTTATGAAAAGCATAAACATTAAGCTTGCTGAGCTGGCAGCTGCCAGGGTCAGGGGTCAAAGCACACTGCAGTTTCAGAAGCTACTTGCATTTACACATGAATTTATCCCTTCTGTTATATGATTAATAGAATAAAATGCATTATAAACTACCTTGCTTTTAAACTAGCATTTCTCATATATTTAAATACATATTTTTCTAACATTTTCCCCCTATTAATACTTTTTATTCTATTTTGAACTATGCATAGTGTCATTTCATCTCATAGCCTTTCCCACTCAGGATTTTCAGCTAGGTGAGTCATTTAATCTATACTTCAGAAAAAGTGTCATCTGAAATCAATCTTTCAATTTCAATATCTTGGTAGAAAGTTTTAGTAACAGATACATCAACAAACTCTTTGATTAATCTTTTCATGCAGGGAAATCCACAGCAAACACATGCCCCTATTAGGAGTATACCCACACAAATGGAAATCAGAATATTCATTAGAATGGAACCCCACCCCCCCAAATAGATTCTGGAAAAAGTCTGTCAGTGGGTTTGGGCCTGGTTCAGCCATGGCTGATACTGGCTGAATTACCTCTAGGTGATTATTTATCTTGTGGCGATTGTCAGGGATGAAAGCACAGCATTCTTCTTTGATAAGCGCTCACGTACCACCTTTCGCCACTAGGGTGAAGTCAAGAGCCATCCGATTTTGTAGCACAACAGTTCTCATTGCATTCAGTTCATCAGTCACCAATTCTAGGGCGGAAAAAGTTGCATTACTCATTACTTCGAGAAGTTTCGACAACTTCCTCAGCTCCCAGATCGATTTGACTGCTCCATATGCTGGGAGTATTCCTGCCCAGGATATAACACTGTCACTCAAGCCCATATGAGTCAATTCACTTTTGTCTTTTACTGAATTATAGTCTTTCCAACCAGCTTCAATCTTCCCAACTGGATTCACAGGTTTCTTAACTGGACCTTCAGATTTTCGAGCTGTTTCTCTTACGTTCTGTATCTTACCCAAAGGTAATTCTGCAGAATGTCTTATTGCTGGAACCAGATAACCCAAAAAACAACTGCCGGACCAATTCTCAGGTAACCATTTATATGCCTTTTTCCCACAAATAAAATAACAGTTTTCTACTTTGGTACTAATACGCATTAGCCCTGCATGAAACATCTGATCTATAACTGACAATTGTTTAAACAAAACTGGATTTTTGCGAATGTCATTCATAGTTGTTTTCAATGAGTTCAAATACGAGTCATAATTTGTATTGCAAAATGTATTGCCATTACCATTCTTAATATAACATCGGTAAGATATGGTTATATTACAATTGCTCCAGCCCACCTGGAGGGTGTCATTTTTATAGAAACATACAACTCCTTTTTGTGTGACAGGTAAAAATAAAGCTATTTTGTCCTGTGATCTCACAGTTCCTGTGTCGAAAAGTAAATTCTCCCAAGTCTCATTTATCCCCAAAGGGACAGCGGACATTATCAGTCCTCCATATGCTGTTGGTATAGCTGTACAAACCCAGCAATTTGAAATATTCATAGTCTCTGCATACACACGTTTCATGGCCAGGTATGTGTTAAAATTTGGATGCCAGTCTATAGACGTTTCATCACGCCTTCCCACTTTCACTTGTGTGGTTGTGTGTAGGATGAACCACAGCAAGAGGAAAATTGTCACAATTACAGTTAATAAATGTACACACAACAAAATGATTATGCAACATCTCTGGGGTTGATCTAAACTTCTATTCGCTTTGTTTTTGGCCATCTTGGTCTGGTTGTGTATCAGTCTCAAAGTTTTTATCAAGTTGAAAGTTCTTTACCGGTTTACAATGCGTCAAATGAACCCAGGACGTCCTCTCAGCTACTCTGACTGCAGTAGGCATTGCCAACAGAACCTGGTATGGACCTTCCCACTTTGGACTTGCCCAGTTTTTCCTTTTCGTCACTTTCAGCCAAACCCACGACCCTGGGGCCAAGACTGCTTCCACCGGTCTGGTCTGTTCCTTATCTGAAAAAGAGTTAAACTGCAAAACAGACTTATTCGTTAACAATTTCTTCATATATTCTGCTAACGAACTGTCAGCCTCCTGCTCTGCAGGCATGAGAGCTTTCCACTGAGGCACATAATATGCTCTCCCAAAAACCATTTCAAAGGGAGTCAAACCCTTTACACTTGGAACCGTTCTCATACTCAGCAGTGCTAAAGGCAGACAGTATATCAAATTCTTTTGGGTCTCCTCTACTAGCTTCCTAAGTTTACTTTTTAGGGTACCATTGTACCTTTCCACCAGTCCTGCTGACTGTGGGTGGTAGGCACAATGGTTCTTTAAGGAGATACCAAAAAATCTCCCAAGCTGGTGGATTGTCTGGTTCACAAAATGTGTGTTGTTGTCACTATAAATCCTTTCCGGAATGCCAAATCTAGGGATTACTTCTTTTATCAGGGCTTTCGCCACTGTTGCTGCATCTGGGTTTTTGGTTGGAAAAGCTTCTACCCATTTAGAAAACATGTCTACAATAACTAAACAAAACTTCTTCCCTTCACATTTATTCAATTCTATGAAATCCATACAGATAGTATGGAACGGGTATGGTGGTATAGGAAAACTTCCTTGCTTGGTTTTAAATGCTCCTTGTGCATGGTGCTTGTTACAAGTATGACAAGCTGCACAAAATTTTTTTGTGTAGTTTATGTATAAATATGTTTGGAATATTCGATTTACTAACTGTACCATCCCCCCTGTTGAGACATGGCTCTGCCCATGGCTCAACAAAGCTGCATATCTAAATAAATTAGATGGCAATATTGTTTTTTTCTCTTTGGAAATGTACAGTCCATTCTCAAGAATTGCACCTCGTTTTACCCATTTTTATTTTTCTGCTTTTGTAGTAAGCGTCTGTATTGTTTTTAACATGTCTAAATCTAAAATCTCAGAGGGTTGTAATTCCTCGTTCAAAAATAAAGTTTCTGAGTCTGAGGCTGCTTGCTTTGCAGCTGCATCAGCTCGTGCATTGCCTTTCGAAATCTTATCCTGTTGTTTTGTATGAGCTACACATTTACAAATAGCTACTTTGGTAGGTAACTGAATAGATTCTAATAACTCCAAAATACATTGCGCATGATTAATAGGTTTTCCACTGGATGTTATCATTCCTCTATTTTTCCATTGTTGTGCAAATACATGTACTGTAGAAAAAGCATACTGACTATCAGTATATATGTTCACACACTTGTTTTTTGCTAAAGTACATGCTCTCGTCAAAGCTATCAATTCCGCTGCTTGTGCAGATAAGTTGTGTGGTAAGGATTGAGCTTCTAAAATTTCAGTGTCTGTAACTACTGCATATCCCACCAGATTCTTCCCTGTAGGACCCCTTCTGCATGAGCCGTCCACGTAATATGTCACCTCGGCATTATCCAAGGGCATATCTGTAAGATCTTGTTTAGGTAAAGCTAACTGTTCAATTTCCTGCAGGCAGCTGTGTGCCCTCCGCAGGAGTTGGAAGTAATGTTGATGGATTCAATGTCGTACATCGTTCAATTGTCATATGAGGTTGGCTCAGCAGTATAGTCATACATGAAAGATGTCTAGCAGGAGAAAGGTATGCCATTTTCTCTTGCAGTAAAATTATTGCAACTGCATGAGGCACTCTCAATGTGAGAGGGTGGAATAACACCACTGAGGCCGAAGCCTGTACTGCCATTGCAGCTGCAACTACTGCTTGTACACAGTGAGGCAAAGATCGCGCCACTGGGTCTAACTGTGATGAATAGTAAGCTATGGGGTGTTGCTTGTCACCATTTTGTTGCATCAATACTGACGTCATATATCCTTGCTTACAATCTACGGTCTGAAAGAATTGTTTGTGATAATTTGGAAGTCCTAAAACTAATGAAGAAGCTATCAACTGCTTCAACCTGCAGAAAGCCGTTTCTGCTTCAGTTGTCCATTGCAAGAAATCTTCTGCTGCCACTGGTGTCTTATATATCAAATCAGTCAGTGGAGCAGATTCCAAAGCATAATTTGGCATCCAGCTCCGACAAAAATTAGTTGTACCTAAGAAAGACATAATTTCTTTCTTGGTCGTTGGCTTGGGTGCTTGCAAAATCGCTGTTTTTCTTTCCTCATCTAGTATTCTACCTTCATTGGATATTACATATCCCAAGTATCTAACTTGTTTTCTCCAAAGTTGTAACTTACTTTTGTTTACTTTGTGTCCTTTTATTGCTAAAAATTTCAATAATGCTACAGTATCCTCCCTGCACTGCTGCTGGGTGGGGGCTGCTAGCAAGATGTCATCTACATAAAGTAGAATTTGACTACCTCCCGGTGGGGTAAATCCTGCCAGGTTGCTAGCCATTTCTTGTGCAAAAATTGTTGGGCTCTCACAATATCCCTGTGGTAGTCGAGTATATGTATACATTTTACCCTGAAATGTAAATGCAAACCAATATTGACTATCAGGATGTATAGGTATTGAAAAGAAAGCATTGCTGATATCTACCACAAAGAAATACTTCTGTTGCGGTTCTAAATCATTTAACAAAGTATGTGGGTCTGGCACCATAGGTGCTCTAGGTATTACTGCATTATTTACAGCTTGTAAATCTTGTACCATCTGCCATTCCCCGTTTGCTTTTTTAACAGGAAATAGGGGTGTATTACATGGTGAATCAGGAAATTCTACCAGTACTCCTTCTTTGAGTAATGCTGCTATTATATGCTTAATTCCTATTTCTGCATCCTTTCTCAAAGGGTATTGTCTTTTCTGTGGTCTAAAAGCTGACTTTGGGGTAATTGTAACTGGTCCTGCTGTTCGAATAAGTCCTACATCTGACTTGCCTGTTGACCAAAGAGTTGTTGGAATTTCACATAAGGCCTTTTCTTCTTCTTCTAATAAAAATGCTAATCAGCTGTCCTCGCTAGATTGCAAGTGTACAGCTGGATGTGTCTGTGTCAACCAATTCAGTTTTTGTTTTTGTATCCCTTGTTCTGACAGTTCTAAATCAGTCTGTTTCTCCCATCTTGTTACTTTTTCTCCTAAGTCTGCCCATTTGACACTTTTGTTCTTTGTCAAGCTGACATGTGGCAACCGATTTGATTTATACAATGCAAGGAATTCTTGAGGTAATGAACAGCTAACTACACTGTTCCCCTCAGTATCAGAGTACAAAGTACGCAAAACCAATCTAGTTGCACGATTTCTAAACAGTTCTTGCTCATACTCTCTATCGGGTCCTAGTGTGGTACAGTAGTATAGAGTACAGTGTAACAAATGCTGTCGATCAGTGTCAAGGGAGGGGGCTTTACTGATGGCTACGTTCATCAGCTCCTCGGTCACTGCCCCTGGACCAGTCGTGACTAGGTCCTGGCTGTACCAATAAAAAGTTTCACCCTCCGATCACACTACAAAGGTATCCATTTGTCTCTGTGCCTCCATACCTTGTACAGTTGGAACTACTGCTATGCCAAATATCTGCATAAGGTCCCTGCCCAATAGGTTTACTGGACACTTTGCAGACACAACTATTTTACTTCTCTGGGTCATACCTGAAACAGGGACAGTTATTACTATATCATGGGAGAGTGGCTCCCTGTATAGCTGTCTGTTTGCTGCTTTTACTAATATATAATCAAGTGATTCGGAATGTTCTGGTAACTTGGAGAGGTGTATCAAAGTCCGTGATGCTCCTGAGTCAGACAGGAATTTGACTTCCCTTCCCTCCACCAGAAGTGTCACTTCCAGTTTTGTATCTGCTAGGTAGAGCTCCAGGCTCAACAATGCTAAATCTAAAATTTCATTTCCATTTTCGTCTAAGTCAATTTGTACTTCCTCTACTCCTTCTACTACATTGGCATTTGTTTTTTTCTATTCTAGCTGTTACTGGTGATTCCTGACTTTCATATGATGTATCCTCACTATCATATAGTCAGTCCTCATCCCCTTTATCTTCCGTCGTTGCTTTCTTATTTTGTTTACAGTCCCTAGCTAGATGCCCTTTCTTTCCACACTTGAAGCATTCACCTTTCTTTTTCCTTTCTTCAAAATCTTCTGATCGTTTGTCAGACTGTTTGTTTCCCTGGGCATTCTTCTTCTTGCCCTTTTTACCTGACTGTAATACAAATACTTCAGCTCTGTCTTCAGCAGTGAAGACTTGTGCCTTCTTTTTCTTTTTGCTATTAAAATGTCTCTCAGCATGTCTAGCGTATTCGAGTAAGGCTTGTAGCCTCCCTGTTCGATGATCTATCATATGCTTCGTAATGAAGCTACTAATAGGTGCAATGCAACCTTTCAAAAATGCATTTTTTAATTGTTGTTCATATGGGGAATCATTCGTTTGGTTCTCAGGAACCGACATACCGCTATGATTATTAAAACATTCTAATAATCTAGCATAATATCCATCTATTGTCTCATTTTCCTGTTGTATGCATTGATTAATGCAAGTCCAGTCTGCTGTAGGTTTCCATATCTCAGAGATTCAGTCTGTCAGACCTTTTACTCTGTTGTCTAATTCTGCGTCACTATGTGGGAGTGGCCTAAGTTCTGCATTACGAGGATTCCAGGTGCCACAAATCATGTGCCGATCTGGACCTATAATTTGTCTTACTACTTTTTCTACTTCTTCCCCATTCAAGTGGTAACTTAACCTCATGCCTTGTAAATCTTCTAAAAATTTCGTAAAATTAACTTTCGGATGGGGGATTCCCTCAGTAGCCTTCCGGATGTCTTCCGGTGTCCATGGTCTATATACTAAGAGTGTTGGATCCTGCCCTTCCTGTCCTGCCTGAGGATTTGGAACTTCTATAAGTGGGCATATTTCTTCCTCACTCTCATCCTGTAGATTCCTCTCTATCTGGTATGATTCTGTGTCCCTATGTGTTTTACGTGTTCGAGACCTAGTCTCAATAGGATCTCTAACAAATGGTTGTGGTCTTACTGAAATTTCAGGATAACGCGGAGGTGGAACAGCCTGTCCACTCGCTTCATATCCTGAAAAGGGTAAGGGAGGGGGCAAGGGAGGAGGAGGAGGAGCTGTAGCTATTACCAAGTTATTATCCTCTTTGTCTAAAAATAATGTTTTTGAATTTTTAAGCTTCTGTTCTCTACGATTTGCTTCCTCAATCCACCTGTGTGCTTGAGGTATGCCTAGTTGGCGTTGCTTTTTTGCCAGACCTCCTGCATCAGATTTAAGCTGTTTAAGGAGTTTAACTAGTGAAAGTTTATCTAGTTTACCATCAAATTCATATTTGTTAACCCATTTCGTATAATACCTAACATTATCAGCACGCTGTAATTGCATGTATTTTGCGTCTTCTGTTAGGGGCTGATCTCGTGAGGTTTTAGTGCACTGATTACCCATGTCAAAGAAAATGTTACGTAACCCTTTTTTATCACGTGATGTCAATTTCTTAGTTCCTGTTTACAGTTTATCTAGGATAACTGTCTACCTTATTCTGTTACCCTGATCTATGACAAAATATACAGTACTTCCTTTTGTCCCTGATCTGCAAAAACAAATCTTGACAACAATATACTGTAACCTAGTCCCTGATCTAAAACAGAAAAAAGGCAAATTCTTCCTACCTGAGCCTCCTGGTTTTGAAAACGTTCAAATTCCGCTCTTCGGCCACAGATCAGAAAGTGTCCAGCCTCTTTACACACGACAATTCAGTCGGAGGTCTTTTCATTCAAGAAGAACCATTTTGGTAACTTCTCCTGCGCAGTATTCGACCACCAATACGCTCTGATCTGCAGCTTACTAAGGGAATTCCGTCTCGAAAGGACCAAACTGTTAAATAAAATTAATAATTCAATACACAGGAGGTTCAGATTCAAAAGTTTACTAGTGTACACCAGGAGGCAAAAACCATACAAGTACAGAATTTTGTCTGACATGATGCAGGAAGTACAGAATATTTTATAGTGTTTGCATTCAAGTTATGCCCACCTTACTGACGTGGTTAGTCACAAGGCATCTACATCACTTTTACTAACAGTATTCTATTCATCTAATAATTCTGATGCAGTACATTTAAAAAAAACTTTTCCTTTAGATACAATATGGCCTTGCTATCCAGCTGGTCAGTCATAATGTCTTTCTGTAAAGTTACTACTTAAAGGTCTCATATCAGTTTGAATACAATAGCAGCTTCAGTCTTTTAATGCATGTCTTTGTTCTGTTACACTTTCTCACACAGCTGTGTTTTTATCTTACAAGGGCAAGTTACTCCATCAGGAAAGGAAGATTTCATTATTTACAAGGACAAGTTATCTTATCAGGAAGGAACGGAAGATTTACACATTTAATTTCCTGCTGACCCAGCAGATAATCACTTATGAAAAGCATAAATATTAAGCTTGCTGAGCTGGCAGCTGCCAGGGTCAGGGGTCAAAGCACACTGCAGTTTCAGAAGCTACTTGCATTTACACATGAATTTATCCCTTCTGTTATATGATTAATAGAATAAAATGCATTATAAACTACCTTGCTTTTAAACTAGCATTTCACATATATTTAAATACATATTTTTCTAACAGTAACTAATGAATGCCTTGTGGTGATCCTTAGTTAGGGAAGCTAATTTGGATTTGTAGTTTTCTTTGGAAGACTTCACTAGGAGTCTTATTTGCTTGTTTATGCTGAGAAGGGAGTGTTTTCAGTTTTGAGACCATTCCTTCCTACTCTTAGACAGCAATTTATTTCTCCTATTGTATAGCCTATTAATGGCAGTTGTCCACCAGGCAGATTTGTTTTTCCTTGAAGATCTTGCTTTGATTCTATTAGGTATGGCAGAATCAATACAATTGTACAGGTGTTTGTATAAAGCATTGGTGTATAACTCAGCATAGGTGTCTGTTCCATCAGTGGGAGAAGGGGCTATGAAGATATTTATGCCATCACATAAGAGGTTGCAATTGGCCTTGGAGAAATTTTTTAGTCTACTTGTTGCTAAGGGGGAGTCTTATGTTATAGTTACTTCGAGCAAGACTGATTTATGGTCAGATCTCACCAGGGATGGCCACACACTGGGGTGGTCCAGCAGTCACCCATATTGGTGAGCACCAGGTCGAGGAAGTTTGAGCCCCTTGTGGGTGTGTCAACCAGCTAGTCCAGGGCATTGGAGTTAACGAAGTCCAGGAACTTTTGAACAAGTGAGTTAGAACACATATAATTTGCCATTCTATGGACGGGTAATTAAAGTCCCCAAAAACAGGGTGTTTGATTGTATCTTGATTGACTTAAGTAGATCCAAGTAGGCTGAGTGGATGCCATGATTCATGGAGGGGGTCCTATAGCTGGCAATAACATGAAGAGGGGTCTTAGCTACAGTCAATTGCACCTGAAGTAATTCAAGGGAATTCTGCTGTTATGCAATCTAGAGGTGTAGTTATCTTTAATGAAAATTGATATACCACCTCCTTTAGTTCTTACACCTTCAGTTTATGTTCTGAATATGTGGAAGGAAATGTAACCTGGTATAGCTGGGGTGCTCTCCACAGCCTTAAACAAGGTCTCAGTGACTGCACAAATGTCAGCATCTTCCAGGGTAAAGATTGTTTCCAGTGAGTGCAGTTTCTGGTTTAGACTCCTAGCATTTAGCAGCATAAACATGAGGTTGTTTTTTAGAGGGTATTTTTATGTCAGGAATTTTGTTGTTGTGACATTGCCTAAAAAAGGCACTATGTGGATGGCAAGAGCCATAGCCAGTAACCAAAATCCCAGGGGTGTCAGATGAAGACCATCTCTGGCAAAGCATCGAGATCTGCCAACCATGTCATCCCAGGCAGACAGATACTGGACCCCTTTGCTGATGCTGTGGAGTGATTTTATATGTTGTTTTGTGGCAATACTTATTTTTAATTTTTTATATGTATCACTTTATTTCTTTATATCTTTGTTAAAGAAGCACCTTATTAAAACTGAACATGGACTGTATGCTGTACATGTCCGTAACTTCAAAAATGTTTTTATATATTTTCAGCAGACAATAGTGAATGCTAAGATTTGCGAGTCGCACAAGAATTTTCCACAAGAACTTGTGGTTGTTATGGCTTGCTGTTACTCGTCAGCAGCTCAGCAAAATTGTTACAAGCCTTTATCCCACTCTGAAGATATAATTAAATGTACACCCTCTTCTGAGTTTTAAAAGCTAGGAAAGGGGGAAAGGGGTAAGATAGAACATTCAGGAAAAAGGGAAAGAGCGGACAAAGAACACACAAAAGGGAAGCTTAAAGAAGACTTTGCTGGAGATGAAGAGGGGAAGGAGAGGATGAGTAATTTTTTTGATTGGGCTAGACCTGTTTTATTGCAAAAAAAAAAAATATATATATATATATATATATATATATATATATATATATATATATATATATATATATATATATATATACATACACATACATACAGTACCAGTGTGTGTGTGTGTGTGTGTGTGTGTATATGTATATATATATATATATATATATATATATATATATATATATATATATATATATATATAAATATATATATATATATATATATATATATATATATATATATGTGTGTGTGTGTAAGTGGCTCAGGTGTCTGTAGCCTCCACCAGGCTCTGAAGCTCAGGGCATCAATTTGTGGTGGCAACAGGGGGGAGCCATCACTCCCATCCTATAACACACTTCCTGAATGTGAACTTTAGCACACCTAGGTCAACATTGTCAAGAAGCCCCAGATCATTTAGATTTGCAAAAAAAAAAAAAAGATAGAAGGAGAGAGGCAGAAAAAAGGACCTATAAGTGCTTAATTGCAAATGCCTTTTTTCCATAGAGAAAAATGAAAACAATGATATTTCTATTAAAATGGTAGTAGTGAAATATATGACAGCAATGAATTAATATTATCAGTAAATATTCATAACCATAAGTTCAGTTAGATGTCTGATCTGTAAAATTTGAAATCTGTCTGATACTGCATTTCCTTTATCATGACTAAATTACTATTATGAATTTCTGGAATGCTTGACTGATGCAGTTGCATATAATTTTATTATTTTCAGTGGCCTTTGTAGTGCTGACTTTCATTTATAATTTGCTATTGACATGATACTCATTGCAGATGTAATCTGCATTTCTTGACCATTTTTTATTAAAGCTTAACAAAGTATGGGTTGTTTTTTTTATGGTTGCATACCCCTTTTATTGTATAGTATTTTTATTTTTTTTTTATTTTGATCGATGTTGATGGTAAATCATACGTAGGAAATCAGATAATTAATATAGCCTGCCTTCTCTGGTACAAGATACAGTTTGGCACAATCTCAAAGGGAACTGTGATCATAAGACAATAAATGAAAGTATTAATTGATTACTTTCTGTGCAGTGTTCATTTAATAAGTGGAAATGTTACACTTTGAACTTAAAGTGTTACAGTCTTTCCCAATATATCTTTTGGCAAGCTGAGTACATAACCGTACATTGTTTGCTTTGTAACCCACCCAAAACACCCACACACACACACACACACACACACACACACACACACACACGCACACACACACACACACACACACACACTCTTTGGCCTCTGCAATTCATGTATTACCAATTGAAACATTCAACCCTGTAAATATAAACAATTTCTAAAGCATGGGACATTTGAAAATAGTTATAATTGTTGTACTCTGACAGTAATTAAGTATCTGTTCCTAGTAATTAAGGTATCTATTCTGCAGAAACAAATGTTGCTCATGCCTTAGAAAACGGAATGAATGCTTTACAACTGAAATTAAATTGTTATAGAAAGTTCTCAGCCTCTGTAGTGGATACATTCAATTGCAACAAATACCTTTCATGAGGAAGGGTGAACAAAATATTGATATAGTTATTGGTAAAAAAAAATAGCTACTATTGTAACTTAGCCAATAATAAATTTCAGGAAGGTCAGAGACTTGATGCTGATGTAGTGGTAGAAACAAAGCTTCCAGCATTATCAATAATCTGAACTGTATGATTTTAATTAATGTTGCCTTTGTAATACTTGCATTGTGTACTAATAATATTTACGTGATACTGCATTGATGTTTTCACCAATTGACACATCTACAAACGTGACAATCAGGAGATCAGGTAGTACATTAGGCATTACTACAAATTTTATAAGCAATATTCAGGTGAATAACTCAATATTTCTCTTCTCCCTGTCCATTCCCTTAATATGTATGGTGCCTCATAATGTATTATTTGCAGAACTTGAGAAAAGTTCTGAAAATCTCCAGGAAGTTGGTGCAATGGCTCTTCTTGGTGCTACACATAGTGTATATGTTAAGTAAAAACATTTCGGATAGAAAATGTAGTCAGATCAACTGAGTTATTAACATTGTATTAGAGAGGCAGGCATCAGCAACATTAAATGCCTGGTATTATCATATTATGTTATTTATTTTTCCATTTATACTAAAATTAAACAAAAGTATGCAAAAAGTTCCTCAGGTTATGAGATATACAAATTACTGTAAAGGTTTGCAGTAGTTATGCTCATTACATAGTCAGTAAGATACACCAGTGCAACTACATTTCCTGGTGAGCACGGTAATAAAACTACTTAAGCTATCTATATATCTATGTTTATCTATCTATATATATATATATATATATATATATATATATATATATATATATATATGTGTGTGTGTGTGTGTGTGTGTGTGTGTGTGTGTGTGTGTGTATGTAGGTATGTATACACCCACTGGGCCAGCTAGTTTGCTTTCTACCTCTGCAGGTCATCAAACCTATGCCTGCATTTGCCTCTTGTGTTAGTTCATCGCTTTAATGTGTCCATAAAACAGTCTTTCAGGGCAGTCCTGCTATGTACTCTAGTCGTTGTATGCATGATGCCTTCAAGAGGTGAAGAAGTATTTTATTCTCCTTCTCACACCAGCTTGGGGCTTGACCTTGAGCTTTCACAGAGGGCATCCACCTCATGCTAGATTCAAGTAATACTAAAGAGAAGCATAGAACTGAGACAACTAGGGTGTGAACTTGTTCCAGTGAAGTGATTGATATCTCTTCTGTATAACACCTTACTCCCTGCTATACTGCCTGCTGTGTGAAGAAAAGCAGGTGTATTAACAGAATAGTCACACATGCATCCACTTTTGCCTGAAGTTAAATGAAGGAAACTGTGCAAGCACAAGCATGAGCTGGTGGCTAATTATTTACAGCAGCCGGAACAGAGATATGATGGTAACTGCAGTCGTGCATATGCACAGTGGTGGAATTTGTATCGCTATGCAGAGAAATGCTCAATTTGCATAGCTACTTCATAAATTGTCCATCCATATTTTGTTGAAACATTCTCAGAATCACCATTTATTTTCAAATACTTTTGACATTTTTAAAATTTTGAAATATTTTGAAGCTTTTTACATATTGTAATACAGGTTGTAGTTTACTATTTATACTCATGTTATTCATTATTTTCTTATTTAAACTTTGAATTCATGTAATGCATTAGGTTTTTCTGAAAGAAGTCCTTTTTTAATTGAGATAAAAGCACTCAAAATAAAGTTTGTGGGGAACACTTCTTGCTAGCTTGACCATTTCTATTTTTATTAGTTCACCATTTAAAGTGTTAGTAGTTACTGCATTTCTGTGATTGTTGACTAAACGTGTAAATTAAAAAAATGTTATATAATATATTTAATTTGCATATAGCTAGGACCCAGGAAGCTAGAATTGGGGACTCCACCTCTACAAAGAGGCCATTCACAAGTGGAGTCCCTCAGAGATCAGTCCTAGGACCGCTTCTTTTTGGCATTTACTTCTCAGAAGTCAAGGCCAATGTCAGTTGTCTCTGGCTGACTAAATTTGCAGATGATTGCAAATTAAGAGCTGTCATTGAATCTCACACTGAAACAAATGTTCTCCATGAGGGGCTGACAGAGACAAACAACTGGTGTCAGAGCCATGGACTGAAACAAAATGCCAAGAAATGCATAATAGTATCCTTTGGGAAATCATCTATCCCTAGTAACTATCATATTGACAACAACCCCTTAGAGTTAACCCACTAGTCAGAGACTTAGGGGCACACATAGATAGTAATCTAGCCTTTGATCATCACATGTCTACAGTGGTGAGGAAATCATTCTATGTTGCACAACTTATAAACAAAAGTATGGCATCTAATTCAAAGTAAGTCATTGGCATTCATCAGACCTATCATTGAGTACAATGCCCCCTTTGGTATGTACCTAACCAGGCATATCCAACATTTAGAATGTCCACAGAGGTTCTTCACTAAAAGAATACAGGACATACATAATATGAATAATGCAGACCATCTCAAGGCCCTATCTCTGTATTCTGTCTCCTATAGGCTTTTAAGGGGAGATCTATGCCTAGCATACAGAGCATTATCAGACCCCACTCTGATGGACCTCCTGTATATCCTCATAAAAAATAGCACCAGAATTACCCATTCTAAAGACTTAATCCGTGCATGTGATATAAATAGGACCTGCTGGAGAGATAGGTATGTATGCCAGAGACTACCCCATCTATGGAACAGGCTCCCCATCCATGTGAAGCAGAGTTCCTCCCTAACCCAATTCAAGTGCAACTTGGACAATTGGATGGGAAATTGGAAATTCATCCCTGGTTTGGCACCTATGTCTCTAACGGGCACAGGTAACCTGCAAATAGCTCATCTCCCAGGCCCATCCTTACATTTATCAAGGGTATCAGAACTTGTCAGAGATCTGGGATGCATGGCTAGGCTTAAAAAGGCCCTTATGGTTGTTAGCCTAGTAAGCACCTATGAACCTATAAAATAATAAAAGGTTCTGACCATTGTGTTTTGCTGTAATATCCTTAGGATTAATCTCCAACTTGCTGGTAAAGATGGCATGGCTTTGAAAAGCTATTAGGTAATATTCAGTAACTTGACATCAATGCACTTATGTACTGCAGACTGTGATTTCTGAAAAAAGAAATGCACAAACTTAAGGTACAAACAACTTTACTGCATTTTAAGAAATAAACCAAAATAAATATTAATTATCAGTATTTTCCCCAACCCTTCAAAAGTCATTTATATACCTACATTTCAATGTGCACATTCATACATATAACCCATGTGAATAATTTTTTACACACACAAAAATGGAAAGAAAAGACAAGAAATAATTGACTCTACAAAACTGAAGTATAATGAGCATAAACAAGTCTGTTCTGTATGTTTTGCTAGACTTGAGTTATTCACTCAAATGAATGGATCAGGCATGATGTCATTCCGTAAGGGTAGAAGTGTAGTAGTTACTCAAAACTTGTATTTCCAGGGAGAATATCTTACAGCATCAGGGAACAAGGCACCGATTAGACAACTGTTACCACTGCGGAATAACCACACCCTCAGGGATACACTCAGGACATGTGGAAAACATCTTTTTGTAAAGGGGAGGCCAAAAAGGCAGAGTGAGCAAAGGTATATAGTCAAGCTGTGGCTGACGTAAATGGTATAATGGAAAAAAAACTGCACCTTGGCATAGTGCAGGAAAAGAGCTAATGACATGGTGGGCTGTGCAAGGACTAAAGCTAGGCAGAATGCAATTAACCATACCAGTACCAGTGGTGGGCCTTCTGCTGTCTAACTATCAGTACCTGACTAGGAGCACCTGCTGTCATTATACAGTGAGGACTATGATGCAGAAAAGGTGGATGCAGGATTCGGTTGAGGTGGCTAGAGGTGACATGAACACCTGCAATTTCAAAAACTTTCAACATCGATGTACAGGTGATACAGAAGGTCAGTCTTTTGGTAGCACTGGCAGTTTCATGACATGAGTACTCACAATGGTTAATGAGTAACTGTAAATGTGAAACATTTCCTTCTCAGGTACACCATCAGCTTTGGTTATAGCACTACTTCAGCAAACAGCATATGGTAAATGTACACATCTGAAATGTATGTCTAATTATACAATGGCTGGCTAGTAATATTCAAAGAGGAACACATTGATTGGTCAGCCCAACCAGCATGCCCAGTGTAAATCCAAGAATATGCCAATGGAAAAAGGTCCGGTCACCCGGACCTTTTCCATTAGTATACCTCACAAAATTTTTACTTTTCTTTCTTTCTTTTTTTTTTAATAATTTTACAAAACTGAAGACCTCAACTGGAAGAGGGAGACAGTGCAGAGAAAACTAAGAGAATAATCAGGTATATTCTGCAAAACTAAAGAAAAGTACCTGATTATCCTTTTATTTTATCTGTTTCAACTCTCCTGAATGTTAACAGTCTTCCAGTTTCTTTTTTCTTATAAATAAATAAATAAAAAAGCAATGTAGATCTTCCTTTCTCCGTTGCTTCCTTTGCACAGCACTGATGTACTACGCGAGTGTGTGAGTGTAAGTCCCGTATGCATGTGTAGTACATCAGAAAAGCCCCAGGATACCAGAAAAACCCAGAAGGGCACCATAGGGGCATTATACAAAGACATTATTTAAGAAAGGTAAGTATTTTTTTCTTAAATAATGTCATTGTATAATAGCAATAACCAACTCTGTGGTGTGACATATTGAAGATTTACCCATGGTTGGCTTTATTTAATCACTCAGGCTTTGCCCCTTAGATTAAACCACACCAGCCATGGGTAACACATTACTATACTACACCAACCTCATTGGCTATTGCTGTAGTAATATGACTTTCACAGGTGACATTACTGCCATAATTATGCATTTCATAACAGGGTAAAGCATCAGAAACAAGCACATGCTGTAGTGCATACAGCAGGCTTATGCTGAGTAATGGCATTACTCTCATATTCATGACACAACCTGATGATTGTAGCACTCAGTCACAAAGTGTACTGGCAGGGTCCCCTTCACCACAGCAGGTAGTAACTCAGTATTAAGTGACACAGGATTTCACACTCATAATCAGGAAATTGCATTATATAAATATTGGAAACACAGCATAGCTCAACACTTGTTTTCTGTGCACTGGCTGGACCTCTGGATGAAGACACAAACCTTTCCTACATACCAGTACCCACCGTCATGCCTGTACACAGGAGTGCCAGGTGCAAACATCTATCACATTTAACTCTGGAGACATGAGGCAGGACAGGAGATGTGCTTTGACATAGTTTTGACTCATGCTACTATCAATGGGAATTAGGTTGATACTGTTAGAGTGTTACAGAGTATGCATGAAGTTCACCAGTACACTGAAATGGTGGAGGCCAAGGTTAATGTCATGATGATTCTCATGTGGAGTACAGATGCACATATGGCATTTATGTCAGACACCATCTGCACATTAGTAAGGATTTACCAGACACACTTTGGGTACACTAATGCGCATGAATGAGGGGACTGTCAGCATGCATGGTGTGCAAGTACACAATACACCAAATGTGCCTCCCAAAACTGCTGAAAACATTCACATAAATTCCCCCTAAATAGGTTAGCTAGGCCTCATCAAACTTCAGCATCATTAGGAAGAAGCTTAGTGTCTTGGGTTTCAAGAAGAAATTATAGTGTATCTGAACTAGTTGAGGGGTAGTGGATAGGGAGTAGTGATGTGTATTATTAGAAAAAGAGGGGGCGTCTGTGCGAGACCTTAGTATAGATGAAATATGCAGTACATATGATGAGAGAGAAGAGAGGGAGAGGATCATTAGAGTAAGGAGAATCAGTAGAATCATTTTAGATTAAAGATTTGAAGGATAATAATAGGTAGAGAGTGAGTTATATAAGGCTATGAAGATATAAAGTTAGGAAGATGGAGAGATTTGAGAGAGGTAATCAGAAATAATGGCTTGGTGGATAGTTGGAGCATGGTAGAAGAGTTTCTCTAGGTGTTTGCAAGGGAGTAGTAAGCTGGTAGGATGAGACTGTAGTGTTTGTAGTAGAAAACTGGTTGGTTGTGTGTATGGATGAGGAGGGAGGAGCTAAGAGAGGGAGGGGTGTTGTGAGGCTTGGTTTAAATTTTGAGGTAGTGGGGATGAGTGGAATTTGGGGGAGCCTGAACAAAGCGAGGATGAATGAAGCAGGTCGAAATCTCAGAGACTAAGAATATTCAGGTAAGTTCCCTAAGAAAAACTATCAGAGATGCAACAATAGATATACATTTTGAATGCTTGTTATGGGGTCAATTTAGAATAGGGAGCACAGTAAAAGTTCATACATAGTTATACACAGTGTTCACATTAGCTGAATTTTAGGTTGTTCTTAGCCTACAAGCACACTATGTACAGAGGAATAAGAAAGACTAACATGAGTAACAAGAAGTTTAAGATGGAGGGAAACAGCCACACTCGAAATAATGGGGGGTAGTGCACACTCTACAGATTACAGCCACTAACACTGTATGGTAAAGCCAATTTTTAGAAAACAGTTAGTACATTTTCTGTTATTTTATTTATTTATTTATTTATTTATTTATTTATTTATTTGCATATTTTGGCCAAGGAGTTTCAGTTTAACAGTTAGATTTCAGGTGCATTGAGACCATCAAGGGTCTGTCTTGCGGTTTTAGAGATGATGGGGGTAGCAGGGTTTCTGTTAGTTTTTTTTTTTTTCTGTTTTGGCCAAGGAGTTTCAAATTTAGCAGGTAGATTTCGTGTGTGTTGAGTCCCTGATTGTAAAAGACTATCCAGGGTCTTCCTTGCCATTTTAAAGAAGGGGAGCAGGGCTTTTGTGCACATTCCTGGGGGGATGGAAGAGGAAACCAGAGCTTGTGGAGATCAGAGTGAAAGTCTGACCACTGAACAATGTATCAATAGTGATGGGTAGTACCATACTTGCAAATCATCTGTGTATGATATGTGGAGGACCGTGCACCATTCAGCATAGCTCAGATGTAACAATGCATGCACCAAGTATTGTCTTTTTATCTTTATACTGTAGTGAATATCATTGCCCATAGCTGTGGACTAAATACTGCAACTTCACTTTTATAGCCGTGCACAGGGTGTCTATGACTTTAAATAGTACAGACTGTCATGGCCCATAGCTGTGGACTAGATGCCACTGCTTTAACTCTATGGCCATGTACCATGTATGATATTGCAGAAAAGGTTGCTGTGTTGCTGCCCTCAGTTGGCCACCACTGCTATCTTTTCTGACATGACAAACAACAGAGAGAGCTGCACTGCAGCTTTTCACCATTGGCAGTACAACTGCATACCAGACTGATGCATGATCATGCTTTGCAAACATAGCAGGATGTGAGCATATTACATGCAGTAACAGACTCATACTGAAGGGCTCTGCCTGACTCATCCACTCAGCAGACACAGGCTTTACGCTATCCACACTCATTCATTGACATTGTTAGTCTGGGAAAGAACAATGTTAAGGCACATCTAAGCAGATTCCTGTGGGATGCAGACTGTTGTCATCATCCAGTGTTCAAGTGGCTAACCTGCATCACCTGAAAAAAAAAAAAAAAAACAATGACATGACAAAAAGGAGGGGGGATTTGTCATTTATGCCAATAAAACTAAACAGATAAAAGTAACTATAATAAATAACATTATAGTAATTTACTATTTCCAACTTGTTGACCATGAGAAATCCTACTGTCGAGGGAGTGGCAGTATAGTGAACTTGTGTGCCATATGTGAGAAACATGGGCACTGCCAAGATGATGATGTTGGGCTGATATGTTAGTTATGCACCCATGTGCATCATACACTGTCCGATGCAATGATAACCCTTCCTAATAAGGTATTTCTCCTTTTGGCCCAGATGAGAACTTTATAGCCACATGAGAGTAATGAATCACATCAAGATCATCAAGAAAGTGTGCCATTCCACTAAAGGCATACATGGCACTGGCTTAATACTGTAGTCACACTGAGAATTAGATATGCTCATCCACATCAGCCAATAATTTATCAAGTAATTACTGCAGCATCCTTGAAACAGAAGCTTGTAAGATGCCCAGTTTGTACCTAGTCTGTTTCTGAATGATCCATTTATCAAGTATAATGAAAACTGCACACAGCGCAGTATCCACAGGGATATGAAGGCCACACATTTTCCCAATTTCCATTTGTGGACCATACAGGTTTAACAAAACCCTTATTATATCCTGGGCCATCCTAAATCTCTCCATTAACTCCTGTTCAATAAAGTTGATGTGGGTTATGCTCTGTCTCTTTCTCTTATAAGTTCCATTGAGTGCACTGTGTTTCAGTACAGCAGAGAAAAACAGCTCATAGTGTGAAACAGTAAGGTTTGCGGTAAAGTTTAGCACATCTTTAGCAATTGTAAAGGTGTTGATTTGTTTACTGTAACAGAAATGCATGCAGTGTAGCTGCTTATCAAAGTGTGACTATGAATAACAAAAGCCACAAATAAAGCCTCATTTACATATAAGCTGTACATTTTACACACATTCCTTATTAACACCAAATTAGTTTCCTAATTTCACAAGACTTCCTGTATGAGTTTCTAGCTGTGGCTCTACAGAGTGGCTTATGTCTCTGAGGCTGGTATCACTTTGCTTGTATACAAACATTGCACATACCCATTGTGCCTAAGTTTCACACCATTTATGAGACGGAATAAACTTTAGAAGCTTTGAGCTTGATACTTTAAATCGCAGACTAAAATTATCTGTCTGATATGTGTTTTTGTGACCATTTTATCTTTTTTATAGCAGTTAATTTGCAAATGCAGGCAGATCCTCCAAATTCAGTTTGTGGCCTAATTAAAGCAACATATAAGAAAATCAATATAGTCTAATCCCAGTTACTAACTGAGTGAAGAATGTGCTTTGCCATCTTAAAGTTCTCCTGAAACAAAGATAACATGCATTTCATGGTCTTTTACAATTATAGCAGCAGGCTCAAACTGCAGTAAAAGTATGATTACTTTAATGCAGGTTAGCACTTTTGGCTGGTGACCATCACCAAACTTCATCAGACAAAATTCAAATCACACAATATTGAAGTATATACCCAGCAGCCCTACAATGATCCATTTGAAACTGTCCCCTTATTTAAATTTCAAAAAATAAAATGATTACATAAAAATGCAATTAAATACACATATACACACACACACACACACACACACACACACATATATATATATATATATATATATATATATGTATATATATATATATATATATATATATATATATATATATATATATATAGGGTGGCCATGATGGAGCAGCGGTTAGCATTGCGCCTCACAGCAAGAGATTCTCTGGTTCGATTCTCAGCTGGGGTGCCTTCTGTGTGGAGTCTGCATGTCCTCCCTGTAATCACGTGGGTTTCCTTCGAGTGCTCCGGTTTTCTCCCACATCCCAAAGACATGCAGTAGGTGGATTGGACACTCTAAATTGGCCCTAGATGTGAGTGTGTGCATGTGTGCCTTCTGTGGAAGGTTGGGTGCCGGGCTGGCAACTCAACACTGTAAAACTCCAATGCCAATCATGAGCGGACAGATGATCCACTGTGGCGACCCCTAACTGGGAAAAGCCAAAAGAAGATATATATATATATATATATATATATATATATATATATATATATATAGTTGTATTACTAATCAAGTTAACCCTGGCATCACATATAGGATGCTATAAACACATGTGCCATGTCAGCAGAAAGAAAGAAAGTGCGATACTTCAGCAAAAAATAAAGAGTACCATAGCTTAGGTACTCCAGGATTTAGCATACACTTTACATGGGAATGCATATTTTTAAAAATGTTGTCCATTTGGATTTGATCTTTTTCATTTTGCCATGTAGGATTAAGTAAAGATTATTACAGTGTTGATCTGCATATAAATCTTCATCTAAATATATGCCATTTTAGTAATAAAATGTTTTCATTTGTATTTCATTTGTTCTCCTGAAACAAAGATAACATGCATTTCATGGTCTTTTACAATTATAGCAACAGGCTCAAACTGCAGTAAAAGTATGTGTATATATATATAGTATATATATATATATATAGAGAGAGATAGAGAGAGAGAGTGAGATTTATCTTTAAACATACATCTATCTATATAAACACTTACTGAAAAATAGTATTGCTACCGTATTATTCATTTTGATAATAGATTCATCATTATGATTTATGAACATTGTAGGTTTGAAATTATGGTTCTACAATTATTGCACCCAAGTCGGAGTTAAACAGAATTTGGTTATCCTTAATTGTACTGCATTCAGGCTGCTGCAGAAACTGCATGATTTCTGCTTTATAGTCAGGAGGTGCAGTTTTGCTGAAGTTAGAAGCGTGTGTAACAAAATCCAACAGCAGCTCCCCCTGCTGACTACCACTGGTAAAACATTTAGTTATGTCTGTAACTGATGGAAGATCATAGTGTTGACATTTCAGACCAATTTTTTCAAGTACGTCTTTGACCTGATGAGTTGTGAGGGCCTTCATGATGTCATTGTTTATTGGTAAGCTTGTTTCATATTTTTTACGTAAATAAGCCCATCCAGAGTTGCCTACAAAAATAAAGACAAAGGTTTATTGAAGAAAGTTAGACATATTGGTTATACTAGTGGGTACAGTTTAATTTAAGTAATATATAATATTGTAAACAAATATTGCATTCATGTATTCTACAACCATTCATACATTTATTTGTCCTCACAACAAAGCTTTAACATTAGCTGTGTTACTTAGTAGTTTTTAGTGTGCTAATAATACTGACTGTTTGAGCCTTGTGTCCACCCCAGCTTGTGTAGTAATCCTAACTGCCCACTAGACAGTATACACTTAATGCAGGTCCTTCCTATTCTCTGTGATTAAAACTTAACCCTCAACCAGCCCTTACAGTGCTGTTTGCCTTAGTTTTGTATCACTTGAGCCTCACCTGTTTATTTGCATCTTTGTACATTACCCTTCATTGCTAATGTATCTCGCTGCTCTAATCTGTGCATAAACTGGCTACTAATAAGCAAGTCAATGTGAAGACACACTCCCAACCTTAATAAACTTTGCTGTCTCTTCTCTCCTTCACTTTACAAGTAGAGTTTTATTACTACTCAACCCTCTGAGGCCTTCACTCATAGTTTTCCACTGCTTGCCTCTCTGGTTTGGCTGGTTTCTTTGCATTGCACCTGGTTCACACCATTGTTGTTACCCGCACCCCCAATACTAAGGGGTTTCTATCATATGTTCAAAGTTTTAAACCTTTGAATCATTAAATGTCAAACTTTAATGATCAAAGTTTAAAACTCTGAATTATGTAATGCAGATAACCATAGAGAGCAAAAAGGGAAGATTTCCCTTTACTGCACTATAGTGCAGTCTTGGAGTTGGTATATTTAAGTAGCAGGGGGTGTGGGGGTGCAGGGGGGCTTGACCCTCTGCATAGAGAGTTTTTTTTTTTTTTTACTTTTTTTTTAATTTATGTTCGAAGTTCCGAGACTTCGATCATTAAATTTTGTGCTTTAATGATTCAAAGTTTTGGAACGTCAAACATATGATATAGAGCCATACTAAGTCTACATTAGATCCCTGCTATTTATGGAGCCATCTTTAACTTACTAATAAGGACACAAGTGCTCATCAACAGTTGAATTCTGCTCACTGATAAGCCATTAGACTTCAGGAATTTCTTAGTGTTGTTTTTAGCTAATTATTTGGTCGCTAGTAAAGAGCTACTAGTGGCAAATATAATTTTCTTTACCTCCCCAAGTGTGTACTATCAATCTTCACTATAAAACTAGAGAAATAAAATATAACATCTGCAGTATAAATACAATATAAGTTTTTACAATTACTTACCTTGCATGCACAGAAATCAGGTACCTCATGGTTTGGCCCTGCTCCCTTCCTGCCCTGTCCCCAAATTCCACCCGCCCCTAGTGGTGCTAAGTTTAAAGCTCTAAAAACCACACCCCCTCCACTATAAAATATCAAAGGTAACCTCCTAGATCAAACCACCTGCTACCTGCCACTAGTCTTCCTAGTCTTCTTAATTTCCTCCTGCTCCAAATACAGTTCCAACATAATGCCCCAGCCAGGCACTATGTTATCCCTCAAAATATTGCTACTATTTTCACTGTTATTTCTGTTACTTATTCCATATCTCCTCAGCACCTATAAAAATTAGCCCTACCTAGGTTTCCACTACCCAAAATCCCAAACTATCACTACATCAATATCAAACAATACTGACCACTTCATAATTTCCAGCATACCTGATCCCACCATTCCTAAAAACGACCACCCGATTTGACCCAGGTATATCAGCACCAGAACTAAACATTACCAAAAATGTATAAACAAAATTATGAAACTCATAGTTAGCCTACATTATAGCCTGACAATGGATTGTCAGTCCAAACCCTGGCCCATCCCCACCTGCTGATTCCAGTTCATAGGTTCATAGGTTCATAGGTTTATACTAGGCTATCTGCCCTAAGGCATTTATAAGCCTAGCCCAAATTTTTGTGGCTTACGCCACCCCTTATATGAAAAAATACTGTGCCCATTAGTTTGTTGTGCCTCTGTCCAGCAGTGACACAGAGATGATTCCGGGGTAAACCTACGATCTCCCATCCACAGGTCTAGATTTCTCTTGAACAGAGTCAGCGAGGTGCTCTGCCTCACATGGAACGGGATTTTATTCCACAGCATAGGGAGTCTCTGAGTGATAAATCTATCCCTCCAGCACGTCCTATTTATATCCGTGCTAAGGTTTAAGTCGCTTGCTCTAGTCCCAAACTAATATTCCTTCTAACATTACACTGGGTAATAGGCCCCCTAATTCTCTCCTGACCTGCCAACTAAATCAGAAGCATAAACAGTAAGGTCCATAATCTGTATGCCCTCTTAGCAGTTTACTCCCCTGATGTATTATGTCTTATGGAGACCTGGCTAAAACCGGTAACTAAAAACAATGAGGTAATGCCACCAGGGTACAATATACTTAGATTAGATTGCACTACTAGGAAGGGTGGTGGGGTAGCTGCACTCCATAAAAATATACTAGATGTTACCATGGTCTCTCTACAACCACCCCAGTTTAATAATGCAGAAATTCTGATTACCAAACTACAAATTAACAATAACAAATACATAAACATTGTCTGCATTTACATTTCCCCAGATAATAATACAAACACCCTACAGGACATCCTCCACTGATTATCCAGTACCTACTCCCAAGAAACTGTGGTGCTTTGAGATTTTAACATTGATTGGAAAACCTAATCCTTGGAATCTCCTACAACCCATGTCAGCCTACATGGTTTTATGCAGCTCTTATCCTCCCCCACCAGCAAACCCAATAACAAAGATAGTGTCCTAGATTGGTTACTTATCAACAGCCACCCCTATATGTACAAGTTAGGGACACACCCAGATGACCTAAGTGACCACTTACTTATGTACATTATCAAGCACAAGGTGGATGACCCCCACCCAGACCACCTTTAAAACCATCAGAAATGATAAGAACTTCAAGTCCAGCAATTTTCAAAATGAACTTAAAGCTTGCAATTGGTCAATCCTAAAGCATCTTTCACTGGACAATGCAGTACTGTACCCTTTCACTGGATGATGGGGTAGCATACTTTAATTCCATATTCTTTACTATTCTTGATTCTTATGCCCCTGCTTGCTCCATTAGAATAAAAAAACAAAATCTGCCCCATGGCTCTCAAAAGAGATCAAATCTAAAATCATAACTAGAAGTAAGGCATGGGACAAATGGCGTGCCACAAAAGACCCACTAGATCTACTCAGATACCGACAGCTAAAGAATCACACAAAAAATCTATTATACTAGACAAGAAAAAAACTTCCACTACCATCTTCAACAAAAACATCAAAACAAACCTCAAAAGTTCTGGACAAGAATAAACAAACTTCTTCACCCAGAACAGTCCTCCACTCCTACCCCATCAGATTTCAACCATAAATCCCCAGAGGATATTGCAAATATCTTCAATAGTTTCTGCACAGAGACTATCCAATCCCTAGTCAGACAACTGGCATCCAGTGGTTCCAACTCAAATTCTGCCACAGCCAATGCCCCATTCTCCTTTAGCTTTCAGCTTGTTTCTACATCTCCTATCAGATCTCTAATTAAGAAATTAAAACCAACTACTCTAGCAGCTGCTCTCCTCCCACCAAAGTATCTGCAAAAAGCAGCAGATGCCATAGCATATCCCATCTCCATCGTAATCAACAGAACCTTATCTGAAGCCACCATCCACTCCATTTGGAAAATATCTCATCTAATACCACTCCATAAAGGAGGTAACTATTTTGAACTGTCAAACTTTAGTCCCATAGCAATTCTGTCACCATTAGCTAAAATTATGGAGAAGTGTGTCCATAAACAACTTGTGCATTATCTTACCCAGAATAAGCTGTTGGCTAACTCTCAGCACAGTTTTAGGACACACCACAGTACCACTTCAGCCCTTCTATCCTTTTCTAACATCATAAACCATAATCAAAATAATAGCAAGGTTTCCCCAGCCCTCTTTTTAGATCTCTCTAAGGCCTTCAATATGGTCAACCACCAAATACTCATGCACACCCCTAAGGCATTCTCACTAAATAGCTGTGTTCTTCAATGTTTCCAGTCTTACCTGTGTGGTAGACAACAAGCCATCATATGCAAGACAAACTATCAACCCATCTATCCATCACCCTAGGTGTCCCACAGGGCTCCATACTAGGACCTCTTCTTTTCTCTCTTTTTATTAATGACCTTTCCCAAATGCTACCTGCATCCAATATGCAGATGGCTCCACCATGATTTGTTCAGCCATCTCCCTGACAGATCTAATGACATTAACCCGGAATACTTTCAATATAGTTGAAAACTGGCTCTCTAACCATCAGCTGATATTAAACCCTAACAAAACAAAGTTGCTTCTTTTCTCCCCCACTTGTAAGTCTTCCTCACTACTCTTCACAATAAAATCTAATAATGGTACCATTATCTTCCCAGATGCGCAAACCAAACTCTTAGGTGTCACAATAGATAACACCCTCACATTTGATATCCATGTCAATCAAACTATCAAAACCATTAACAAAAAACTTGGCTCCCTCTATAAGATCAAACCTTTCCTTACTCCATTTGCTAGGACTGCTGTTGCTCATTCCCATCTACTCTCCACTCTTCTCTATGCCTCCCCTGTACTCACTAATTTGAACATATCTGCTCTTAGCAAACTCTCCAGCTGTTATAACCATATTGCTAGATTTGCAACAGGTATGACCTATAGGACCCACCACTGTCACAACATAAATCTTCTGGGGTGGCTAGAATAGCCTGGTCTACTTCAGTACAACCAGCTTATAATTGCCTATAAAGTTCTCAACCACCCTGATAATATGCCTGCACTTAAAAATATCATTAACCCTTATTGCAACCTGAGGTCACTTTGCTTTTCTAATAAACTACTAGCTCAAACATCCAAAATCAATAACTCTGCTGGGGACTCTTATTTGCTAACTCTGTTGGCAAAACTTGAAACTCTGTTCCTGCTGATCTTACTCTTGAACCCTCTCTTACTCAGTTCAAAAAAAAGCCTCAAGCTATACTTTAAAACTCACTGGCTATGGTCCTTGTTCAAAACCCGACTAGATCCTCCTCTATAATCTGTAATCATGTTACATTGCCTAGTCAATTTGTCAGCACTGTTTTAAAAAATGTATGATTATATTACCTGCTTGCTCAACTGAAGCCTGTAAACTGTGTGTAACTTGTAATCATTTTGTGATTTTTACTGTATGTTCTACCTTGGAGCTTTTCTCCCCGGGCCTCAGCTGAAAATGGACATATATCCAGTCGGACTATCCTGGTCAACAAATGTAAAATAAATAAATAAATATTAAAACTAGTTATTTCTTTTGAAGGAGATATGCATTTTCAGTAGCAAAATGGACTGTAAACTATAAGAAAAGTTCATTCAGAATATATTAGAATAAATGTACTGCCTAATTAATTCTTCATTTATTTTCTACTACATGATAGAATGTAAAAGTACAGTGTGCTCTGTTGGGAACACACTGAACTTATACACCAACTTTGTAAGGTGCAAACATTTGTTTGGAACTATTTGGGGAAACGTTTAAATATAATCCTTTACTAGCTCTGTAGAAGATGCAAATATTAAACAAGGCCGTGCACGCAGTATGCTTAATACCGAACAGTTTGCTTTACTGTGCTTACATAGAAGTTCTGTGACAGCACTAGTCTTAAAATATATCTAAGATAACTTTACATTCTACTCAATCTTATTGTCTTTTCCAGTTAAAATCTGTGACAGAAACAATAACTGCAATGATGGATAATTGATAATATCTAGTCAAATTAGTAGGACTTTGTGAGATGGAATGAAATCAAACACCCACTGTTGAAACCAGCATAGATGAAGATGTAATATAGCTACAATTTATTTATTACTTTTTTTTTACAATGCTCATAATCCCCTTCAGTGGTACTGGGCACAGTCTGACTGTCTCCTTTTGTAAATCTATATTGCCTTCCTGTATGTTTCCCAAATACCCTACAATACTTTATACAATTGTCCTGAAATTTTCTTTACAAATGGTCTTCCCTTTTTACAAGTTATATGAATTCTTCTAATTTTAATGAGTAACCCATTTCAGATCCAAAGTGTAATTGCATGCTTATGAAATACGATTAGGTGAAAACAGTCATAGGCAGTGATTCATTAACAACACAGCTACATCATGGCCAAGCCAACACTATGCACCTTCCTGGCATAATGAGCAACCTTGATAATCACATATAAGTGTGGTCAGGAACTTTGCATGGTGAGGAGCCTTTCCTTGTTACTCCAGCACCAGTTCATAAATACTATAAGAAAACAATTAGTGTACAGAAAAAAGCACAGTAACCAATATAACTGTGTGTGCACAGTTTTGTGATGACAGGGATGTCAGCAACATCCAAACCCTGGAGCCATCTCAGTTTGGATTCATCAAGGGCAGGTCATGCTTACTCAACCTAGTGGATTTTTTGAAAATGTCAAACAAGCAATGGATGAAGGCAAAATGGTACATGGTGGACTTTTTGAAAACGTCAACCAATCAATGGATGAAGGCAAAATGTTACACACTACATAGCCTGACCTGGCCAAAGCTTTTGACACAACTCCCCACTCAGGCATAGTAGAAAAGTTAAATAAACTTGGAATATCTCCCTGAGTTATCTGCTGGATTCAAACCAAAAATGAGCCAGCACATGTACAGTAGATCATGATATTTTTTAATGTAAAAAGTAAAATAAATTCCCATGAATCAAACTGGTTTTGGTTTCGGCTGACGCCTTCTTCAGTGATATAAACAAAAATATAAAGTTGCTAACAAACATGTTATTTAAATACAGTGCCATCTTGTGTGTGACCAAATGATTAGATAGAAATAAATTCAAAAATATTAATTTAGTCCTGGTGGGATCAACTTGACTATCCACTTTTTTTCTTATTATTAAGTATTTCATGTAAAGTGGCTTTATCATTCCTTCTATACCTAATGCAGTCAATAACAGTAAATCTAAAGATCCCAGTGGCATGTTTCAAAATGTGTTTGTATAAGGCACTGGATTGCTTTTTATTTCAACTGTCACTCAGACATTCTCCTATTCTCAACTTTAAAGGCCGTGAGGTATGACCCACATAAAATGCCATACATGTACATTTGGCTAAATAGATGACCCGACTAGTATTACAGTTGGCAAAAAATGAGGTCTGACCCACATAAAATGCCATAAATGTATACTTGGCTAAATAGATGACCCAAATGGTATAACAGTTGGCAAAAAATGAGAAATTATAAACAATGGGTGAGTTATGGCTACTGAAGCTGTCTGTCTTAAATATTCTAGGACAATATATGCAATGTCCACATGGAGTGCATCCCACCAGTTTGTGTCCAGTGACTGTTCTTTGAGTTAAAGATTGATCAACCTCATTCCATTTTTTATAATGACTAAATAATGAGCCCGAAGAACGGCCCTTACCGAAAGAGAAAGCACAGTTGTCATTCAGATGTTCCTTGAGTTTAATATCTGATTGTAGAACATTCCAGTGTTTAGCAACAATGTCCATAAAGATCTTAGTGTTTCTGCCATATATTGTCACAAGCCTCAATTCTTGTCTATTTTTCATTGACCATTGCTGATATGAGAGTAGGTTCCTGTCCTGTTGGTTGGCAAATCAGCTGGCTCTACAAATGTCACCTGCTCTATATCCCCTATTTTTGAATCCGGTTTCCAGGTCCTGTCTATGCTGGCCATACGTGGAGGGGCTTGAACAAATTCTTTTGATCCTAAGGAATTGTGACTTAGGAATATTCCTGATGACATGATATGGATGGAAGCTGGTGGCATGTAAAAGTGTACTGAATTGTGGAAATTTTCTAAAAACCTCACATTCCAATGTGTCTGTTCTGGTTCTTCTAATCAATACATCCAGGAAGGTAATTTCCTGTTTATGAAAAGTTATCTTGAACTCAATACCCCACTTGTTTTCATTAGGGTATTCCACATATTCTAATAAAAATGCTGGTTTACCTTTACATGTGCGTATTGCACAAGGGCGAACAACAATTTGCCGAAAAGCAGTTTGCAAAGTTTGCAAACACCAAACGGAAAAAGGTTTGAATGTTCAATGAGCGAATGCACAGTGAGATTTGCTCATTGCACATTCGACATTCTGGGGCAGATTGCACTATAGTGGGTATCGGAAAATGGTTCCTTTCCCCACTGTAGTGCGATCTCGGAGTTAGAATAATAAAGTAGGGTGGTGTAGGTGGTGCAGGGAGGCTTGCCCCCCCTGCATTACATTTTATCTATTTTTTTTTTCGCCATTAATGTTCGAAAATCAGTGAATTGGCTTTTCGATTTGCTGATTTTTGAACATTTACAACTGTTGCTGTTGTAAGTTTCATGGTTACGATTCACTCATATGAGCAATCACACCACTGTGTTTTGCTATTATAAAGGTAAACCAAAAATGCCACATCAGCCTTCCACACCAACCTGCAGCCATCAAGATATCTAAGCCAGATGTCAATTTCATTCAAAAAGATATTGTGGCTGTTGTCATAAATTGAATGCGCCTCCACATAGGCCATGAATAGATCCGCATAAATAGGGGCAAATGATGCTCCCATTGCAGTATCCTGAACCTGCCAGATACATTTTTGTTGATAATAAAAAACATTATGTGCGAGTACCATTTCTGCCATGCAAGCAAGAAGAGTATTAAAGCGTGGTTTCTAAAGATTGGCTCTATCTAGCCAATATTGCAGGGCAGCTAAACCTGCCCAATGGGGAATGCTAGTATATAGAGAGGTGACATCCAAAGTACACAGAAGCCAGTCGGCTTCTAATTGCATTTCAGAAATAATGGCTAGAAACTGAGTAGTATCCTGAATCCTGGCACGGACCAATATAAGCAGAGGTTTAAGATGTATTGTAAGATACTCCGAAAGCGGCTCCGTTAATGAGCTGCTGCCAGAAACGATTGCTCTGCCTGGTGGATTACCCGGATCTTTATAGATCTTGGGTAATAAATACAAATATTGTTGTCTGGGATGGTCTACTTTAAGTTGGTAACTAATGTATACAGTGATAATGCCCTCCTTAATCATGTTTAAATTTTGATGTTGGGTCAAGGGGCATAATCATATAGTGTCTAATGTCAGATATCTGCCTCTGTGCTTCAGCATGGTATTGCTCCCAATCTTGAATGACAACCGCCCCTCACTTATCTGCTGGCAAAGTCACTATGTTCTTATTCAATCTAAGTTTATCAATGCACAACCGTTCCTCCCTACTGATGTTATCTTTAATAATATTGTTTTTATTGAAGCTTAAATGCAAATCTTTGAGTACGTTATTTTGAAAGACTGAAACAATGGGTGACATAGGTGGTTTAAAAGTCGATGGTCTAAATTTGAAAGATCTGAGGTCAGTATTACCATCACCGGTCTCCTCCGAATCCTAAAAATATAATTTTAAATTCAAAATATGGCAAAAATGAGTCAAATCTTGTACAAAGAAATGTTCTTGTACACAAAAGCCTGGTACAAAACTGAGATCTTTATTAAGAACATTGATATCTAATTCTGTAAGTGTCAAGGAGGAAATATTGTGTACATTGTCATAGTGATGTCTAAATCTTGGTCATGATATCCAAAATTCCCCTGAGATCTGGTGGTACCTTTGTTTTTGTGTTTCCTCCCCCCTCTTTTTCTTGATTTGGGTCTAAAGGACACCCCACTTCCTGATTGTTCCCAATGTTGTTCCTCTTGGGGACTGGAGACTTATTTTTGTGGTTATCTTCACAATCTGTGTTAGAAGACGAATCCTCCCCAGAGATGACTGATTCTCTATTCCGCTTTTTCAATATAGACTTAGTCCTAGCTGGTCTAGGCCCTTTGGGAGTATGATTGGGGGTCAGAAATGTAACCTTCTGATGAATCTCAAAGGGTTTCCCTCTATCGTAGTCCCCCACATCTCTACCAAACTTTTTGATTTTTTTATCTTTCAAGATTTTTTTCCAATTCTGAAAGATCCTGATTGAGTTCATTAATACAAGAATTATAACATGACAAGGTCATATATTTCTGGACCCCCTCACTTATAGTGAGTACCTCTTTGGTTTGTTGTTCTATCATTCTTTCATATTGGGCTGCTAATACATTCACAAAGCCCATAGAGGTTTGTTGCTGCACTTCAAACCATTGATCTAACAATGGTTGATCCGGTTGTGATACCATCGGCTGTAGCCTTTTTCTGAGCCCTCTTGGTACAATATCCCTCTGTTGGTAGGCCCTAAATAATCTGAGATGCCATGCATTACTTCTCAATTGTTTCATTTCTTTAGAATGCTTAATAAAAGCTGATTTGCAATCCTGACCAGGATCCTGGATCCCAGAACCATTGTTACCATCATTAGATCCCAAGCTAAAAATTCTGAGGTCCTCAGAATCCGAGGAAAGACCTCTAATAATAGACACCAAATCCATAATAGGCTAGTGTGACTAGAATATATATGTATATTTATATATATATATATATATATATATATATATATATATATATATATATATATATATATATATATATATCAAATTGGTAATGATGAAACTATGTAATATCCAAATTGTCCAGGGGCACAAATTGCTGTACTTATATAGCGTGTGAAAATTTTTTTTATAGCATCTGATTTCTCCTTGCTACCACAATATTACAAAACATGTTTATTAACAATTTTATATTTTTGTTTATATCACTGAAGAAGGCATCAGCCAAAACTGGTTTGATTCATGTCAATTGATTTTACTTTTTACATTAAAAAAGATTGTGATCTACTGTACATGTGCTGGCTTATTTTTGGTTTGGATTTTGCCTTTTGGTTTGGAGTCTTGCACTTGCCATCCGTGCAGGTCTTGTGGTTGTTTGGTTTTGTTTCTTCTTTTCCTGCTGGGGGCGATGTACAGTGTGGATATCTTTCCAACTGCGGTTGTATTTTTCTAGTTGCTACAGCATTTATATAACTTTTGGATTTTATTTCCATACTTCAAGTGGTCTGTTCATGTGTGTAGACTTATAGTATTGGATTTTGTCAGCACAGTACGTCTTGAGGTATTGAAGGATCCCTGTAAGGATTTGGCTTCTGGTTGACTTGTATTTGTGAATCAAGGATCAAAATATTACTTTTTTATGGACTTATGGTCACAGGATAGGTCCACATTTTTGTTCTGGCGTGGTCTGAGGGTAACTATTCAGTATCATATCAAAGGGAGCACCAGGCTATGTATTTTATTTTTGATGTTGAATACTTGCTAAACGGCCTGAGTTGGCCTTTCTATTTCTGAACGGTTGAGTATTTCTGTATGTTTGCATACTATTAAGTAGATGAGACTCATATGTTGTAACATTCATTTTTTTCATGAAAATGGTGTTTGCCACTTTGAAGTGAATTAATAAGTATGAATACATGTAGGCAGTGAGGTGTGGAGGTTACATATGGTATTTTTTTCGTTCAACTAGAAGGCGTTTTCATCATCGCTGATTTTCTTATCAGAAGGGATTCTGCATTAAATAAAAACAGCTTGGGTTGACCTTTCTAATTTGAACTGCTGAATGTCTTTGTTGTGGTTGTACATACTTCTGTAATAAGGAATTGGTATCAAAGTATTGTTCTGTGTTCCAGATGGACATTTTTGACATTACATTCAATTACAATTATCGTACATTTTTCATGGTACAAGTGGTCGAAAGATTTTGGTGAATGGACAGCATTCATCTGAGGGTGTTTGGAACTCAGGACAAATATATTATCTCTCTATGGACATATAAGTGCAGGATAGTTCCACATTTCCCTTCTAGTTTGATTTGAAGGTGACTATTTTGTGGTTATTTCAACAGGAGCACAAGGCAACATTTTTGAATTTTTCTTGTGGACTATTTGCTAAATGGTTTGAGGGAGCCTTTGTATTTTTGAGCAGTTTTTGCATGTTCATATACCACAAAGTGGAGGGAATTTGTATCTTGTAATATCTATTTTTTTTCACTGTAAGGGCTTTTTGTCATTTTTCAGTGATTTATTCGGTACGGACACTTGCATGCAGAAATGTGCGGAGGATATATATATGGCATTTCTGCACTTAACTGGAGGGTGTTCCCACCACTGTTGATCTCTTTTTTAGAAAGGACTCTATATTAAACAAATATGGCTTGGGTTGGGCTTTCCAATTGGAACTCTTGAATGTTTTTCGTGTGGCCGTGTATACCTCTACACAAGGGACTGTTTAATGGACATCCAATCTTGGGACTTTGCTAGGCTTCTAATATGATGTCTTAATTCAATTTGTAACCAGGGATAGATTACGATTACAAGTCAAGTGCATGGTATTGTGGCATGAGACTGGTAGGAGGTCTTTTTTTCAAACAAAGGGACTTCATATTGGGAAATTGTAGGTTTTGGGATAGTTTTATGCACATATTCTAGTATTTTCTACTAGTGAATGTTATTATTAGTACAGTCCATTAGGATTTATAGGCCTAAGCAACACAAAGTAATGATGACCGGGCAGCCTATTAAGTGAGCCCTTATATTTGGTTCAATACATGTGCTCAACAGAGTTTAGTTATTTGTTGTTCATTTAGAAATTACAGGCATTATAGTCATATGAAGCCATTTTTTTATGTATCCAGGTGGGGACTATTATTGATGTTGAGCACATTGATATTGCATCAGATTCATAATTGGTTGAGTTTTTTTTGCCATAGTTGGGATTGACTTGACAGTTTCAGGATTATTGTGCATTGAACAACTGTATCCGGATACCAGACCCATTGTTGACCAAACCATCTACAGTTTTCTTTTCTCTGAAGTTTTATTCTTTGACACTTATGTCTTCTTGGCTAGGGTGATTCCAGTACAAAAGACTTTTGATATCTTGGATTTTGGAGGGTATATCATTTGCTGCGCTTAGGGTGTGTTGGTTGGTGATTCCACATTCAGGATTTTAGGGACACATAGCACATTACTCACCATTTGGTATTTTCACAGGTTGGTTTGGCTATTTATAGTGTTCCTTTGAAAATTGTGAATTGGGGTGAATACCCATTTTTATAATCTATGTCATTCAGATTTTATTGGGGTGAGTACCCGGTTTTGTAATATTGTGGTAACAAGGAGAAATCCGATGCTATAAGAATGTTTTCAACCCTATATAAGTACAGCAATTTGTGCCCCTGGACAATTTGGATATTACATAGTTTTATCTTTACCAATTGGATATATATATCTTGTAGTCACACTAGCCAACTATGGATTTGGTGTCTATTATTAGAGGTCTTTCCTCAGATTCTGAGGACCTTGGAGTTTTTGGATTGGGATCTAATGATGGTAACAATGGTTCTGGGATCCGGGATCCTGGTCAGGAGTGCAAAGAAATTAAACAATTGAGAAGTAATTTATGGCATCTCAGATTATTTAGGGCCTACCAACAGAAGAACATTGTACCAAGAGGGCTCAGAAAAAATCTATGGCTGATGGTATCACAACCGGATCAACCATTGTTAGATCAATGGTTTGAAGTGCAGCAACAAGCCTCTATGGGCTTTGTGAATGTATTAGCAGCCCATTATGAAAGAATGATAGAACAACAAACCAAAGAGGTACTCACTATAAGTGAGGGGGTCCAGAAATATATGACCTTGTCATGTTATAATTCTTGTATTAATAAACTCAATCAGGATCTTTCAGAATTGGAAAAAATCTTGAAAGATAAAAAAATCAAAAAGTTAAGTAGAGATGTGGGGGACTACGATAGAAGGAAACCCTTTGAGACTTATCAGAAGGCTAAATTTCTGACCCCCAATCATACTCCCAAAGGGCCTAGACGAGCTAGGACTAAATCTATATTGAAAAAGCAGAATAGAGAATCAGTCACCTCTGGGGAGGATTCGTCTTCTAACACAGACTGGGAAGATAGCCACATGAGTAAATCTCCAGTCTCCAGGAGGAACAACATTGGGAAAAATCAGGAAGTGGGGTGTCCTTTAGGCCCAAATCAAGAAAAAGAGGGGGGAGAAAACACAAAAACAAAGGTACCACCAGATCTCAGGGGAATTTTGGATATCATGACCAAGATTTAGACATGCACTATGACAATGTACACAATATTTCCTCATTGACATTTACAAATTTATATATCAATGTTCTTAATAAAGGCCTCAGTTTTGTACCAGGCCTTTGTGTACCAGAACAGTTCTTTGCACAGGATCTGACTAATTTCTGCCGTGTTTTGAATTTAAAATTATATTTTCAGGATTCGAAGGAGACAGGTGATGGTAATACTGACCTCAGATCTTTCAAATTTAGACCATCAACTTTTAAACCACCTAAGTCACCCACTTTTTCAGTCTTTCAAAATAATGTACTCAAAGATTTACATTTAAGCTTCAATAAAAACAATATTATTAAAGGTAACATCAGTAGGGAGGAACAGTTGTGCATTGATAAACTTAGATTGAATAAGAACATAGCGATTTTGCCAGCAGATAAGGGAGGGGCAGTTGTCATTCAAGACTGGGAGCAATACCATACTGAAGCATAGAGGCAGATATCTGACATTAGACACTATATGATTATGCCCCTTGACCCAACATCAAAATTTAAACACGATATTAATCAGTTTTTGGATTTGCGGTTGAGGAGGGCATTATCACTGTGGACATTAGTTATCAACTTAAAGTAAACCATCCCAGACAACAATATTTGTATTTATTAGCCAAGATCCATAAAGATCCTGGTAATCCACTAGGTAGACCAATCGTTTCTGGCAGGGGCTCATTAACGGAGCCGCTTTCGGAGTATCTTACAATACATCTTAAACCTTTGCTTGGATTGGTCCGTGCCAGGATTCAGGATACTACTCAGTTTCTAGCAATTATTTCTGAGATGCAATTGGAAGCCGACTGGCTTCTGTGTACTTTGGATGTCACCTCTCTAAATACTAGCATTCCCCATTGGGCAGGTTTAGTTGCCCTGCAATATTGGCTAGATGGACCAGTCTTTACAAATCAGGCTTTGATAATCTTCTTGTGTGCATGGCAGAAATGGTACTCACACATAATGTTTTCTATTATCAACAACAATGTATCTGGCAGGCTCAGGGTACTGCAATGGGGGCATCATTTGCCCCCATTTATGTGGATCTATTCATGGCCTACATGGGGGAGTATTTAATTTATGACAACAGCGACAATATCTTTTTGAATGAAATTAAAATTTGGCATAGATATCTTGATGACTGTTGGTAGGTGTGGAAAGCTGATGTGGCATTTTAATTAGAATTTGTGGAATACCTCAATGAAAACAAGTGGGGTACTGAGTTCAAGATAACTTTTCATAAACCAGAAATTACCTTCCTGGATGTATTGATTAGAAGAACCAGTATAGACACATTGGAAAGTAAGGTTTTTAGAAAATTTCCACAATTCAATACACTTTTACATGACACCAGCTTCCACCTACAACATGTCATCAGGAATATTCCTAAGTCACAATTCCTTAGGATCAAAATAATTTGTTCAAACCCCTCCACATATGGCCAGCATAGACATGACCTGGAAACCAGATTCAAAAATAGGGGATATAGAGCAGGTGACATTTTCAGAGCCAGCTCATTTGCCAACCAACAGGACAGGAACCAATTGCTCCCATATCAGCAACGGTCAATGAAAAATAGACAAGAATTGAGGCTTGTTACAACATGTGGCAGAAACACTAGGATCTTTATGGACATTATTGCTAAACACTGGAATGTTCTACAGTCAGATTTTAAACTCAGGGAACATCTGAATGACAACTGCTCTTTCTCTTTCCGTAAGGGCCATTCTTTGGGCTCATTGTTTAGTCATTATAAAAAATGGAATGAGGTTGATCAATCTTTAACTCAAAGTACAATCACTGGACACAAATTGGTGGGATGCACTCCATGTGGACATTGCACATATTGTCCTAGAATATTTAAGACAGACAGCTTCAGTAGCCATAACTCACCCATTGTTTATGACATCTCATTTTTGCCAACTGTAATACCAGTTGGGTCATCTATTTAGCCAAATGTACATGTATGGCATTTTATGTGGGTCATACCTCACAGCCTTTAAAGCTGAGAATAGGGAAACATCTGAGTGACATTCGAAATAAAAAGCAATCCAGTGCCTTATACAAACACAGTTTGAAACATGCCACTGGGATCTTTAGATTTACTGTTATTGACTGCATTAGGTATAGAAGGAATGATAAAGCCACTTTACATGAAATACTTAATAATAAAGAAAAAAAATGGATAGTCAAGTTGGGTGGGTTGATCCCACCAGGACTAAATGAATATTTTTTAATTTATTTCTATCCAATCATTTGGTCACATACAAGATGGTGCTGCATTTAAATCACATGTTTGTTAGCAACTTTATATTTTTGTTTATATCACTGAAGAAGGCGTCAGCTGAAACTGGTTTGATTCATGTTTATTGATTTTACTTTTTACATTAAAAAAGATTGTGATCTACTGTACATGTGCTGGCTCATTTTTGGTTTGGATTTTGCCTTTTGGTTTGGAGCCTTGCACTTGCCATCCTTGCAGGTCTTGTGATTGTTTACCTGCTGGATTACCAACTGGCTCACAAATGGGACACAGGAAACCAAAATAGGAGAAGTTACCTCCACAAAGGGTATGAATTCACCAGATGAGACCCCTAGTTTTCTGTGCTGGAATCTCTCCTGTTTGGTGTTTACTTTTCTAAAGTAAAAGCCAGTACCAAAGGGTTCTCTCTGACTATGTCTGCAGATGACTGCAAGATTTGAGCAGTCATTGAATCCTCAGATCACTTAGCCATCCTGCAGGAAGTTTTACAACACATAAATAACTGGTGGAAAATCATGGAATGAAACTAAATGCCAAAAATGTATTATTGTATCTTTTTAAAAGTCATCTATCCCAGGAAACTACCACATTAATAATGTGCCCATAAGAGTTAACCCAGTTGTTTGGGATTTGGGAACTCATGTAGACAGTGACCTAACTTTTGACCAATATGTGTCCATTGTTGTAAGAAACTCATTCTATACTGCACAACTTATAAACAAAGGGATTGTGTCTAAATCTAGGGTGCCATTGTCCCCCTTTACTTAGCCCTCATCATGCCAGCCATTGAATACAATGCCCAGTTTGGTATATACCTGTTCAGACACATGCAACAACTGCAGCACCCACAGAGATACCTACTAAAAGGATACAAGGCCTAAACAACATGCCTACATGGACTGACTCAAAGCCCTGACACTATAATCTATATCCTACTGACTGCTAAGAGTTTACATGTGTCTGGCATACAAAGTATCCACTGACTTAATCCTGATGGATTTACTGAATATCAGCATGTCAAAAGGCATCAGAAGCACTTGGTCTAGGGATCTAATCCTCTACTGCCTCATCAGCAGAATGATTTAGAGGGTCATTTATATCTTGCAGAGGATACCACTGCTCTGGAATAGACTCCCCATCCACATAAAACAAAGTTCATCCCTGTCCATATTCAAGTACAACTTGGATCTATGGATGGGAAATAGAAAATTTACCCCAGAACTGCTGTTACAACTAATGGACACAGGTAGTTTTATCCCATGCAAGGGTCCCCTCAAATTAAATACTAGAACAAAGGGAAAAAATCTGTCCAATAATAAAACTGTTGAAACAAAACAACATTAAAGCACAGCTGGCCTTTCCAGCCAAGATAAAAATACTTTTTGCCAGTGAGATGGGAACCTTTAATGACTTAGAAAAATCTACTATAGTCGTCAAAAACAACATAGTGTCTATCCCAGATGAAATGCAATAGATGACCCCTACTCTTAAAAGAATAAAAGAAACAAATCCTTGGACTGATGCTAGAAAGAAGAAACAAAAAACTGATTCCAAGATAGATGTCCCAAAAAAATAACTCTTACAACTACATCTCTCAAAGTATCAACTGATATGGTACATCACTTGTCATCTGTTTTTATTTAAAAAAGGAGGGTTTCTTAAACAACTGAGAAATAGTAATGATTTATTCAGAATGTTCAAAGAGTCCAATAATTCTTCACAAACAAAGGTAAGTCAAGATGGGTTACTATTTACATTATATATAAGCCAAACAAAAACAACATATAATACAAACATAGAAGTTTCTATTCCCCTACTTGAAATCCATGAATACTTACCTTGTTCATTTTTCATTGGTTTTACTTATAATAATTTAAGTAATTAATTAACTAATTCAACAAGGTACCATTCGTCAGAGTTCAGACTCATATGTTACAAATTAACATCATATATAATAGCAGTTAACAGTAGAGTGTTTTGGAAAAAAACAATGCTGTCATGGAGACTAATGCCTTCTTCAGTGAAAGTATGATTTAGAAATGGCATGTATATCCTAGTTAAATAACAGTAGCAAGCTCTTAGTACAAATGTCATCATTATTCTGTCTAAATATAGTTAATATTAATTATGGCAGGTATCAGAGCTATGAGTGCTGTTTGATCAATACTGATTTGGTGTGCGTGAATGCAGCTGTGTCTGGCAGCCAGTAAAAATGTCATTATTATTCTGCCTAAACATAGTTAATATCAATTATGGCTGTTATCATAGCTTTGAGTGCTCTTTGATAAATCCTGAGATGGTGAGCTGTGTCTGGCAGCTAGTACAAATGTCATTATTATTCTGTCTAAACAATTAATATCAATTATGGCAGGTATCATAGTTTCGTGTGCTGTTTGATTAAGCCTGACATAGTGTATGTGGATGCAGCTGTGTCTGGCAGCTGTTGTATGTTGCTGTTTTCATCTCTGGGATGCTGTGGGTTGTGGCTTGTGATTGAGGTTAACTGATGCTTGTGGCATTTGGTGTTTTAGCGTGGATCCAGGGGAAGTGGGTGGATAAAATTATTTGGGATATTTTGGCAGAGAATAGTTTGTTTATACATCTGCTGAGTGATAGGTGGGAAGGCTGGAAGAATGTGTTATCTCTTGTTGTGGCGGCTTGTTGGGAGGCTTTTTTTTTTTTTTTTTTTTTTTGATTTGTTTGCTCGCCGTTCTTTTCCTGGCTGCTGCCTCGCTGAAAGGGAGGGAATTTAGGCTTGAAGTTGCAGTGAAGTGAAGCTTTGCTTCTGTTGCATCGCAAGCCTCTGGTATGTAGTACACAGACACACTAACAGAAACAGGCATGCCCAGGATGCTATGGTAATGGTGACAGAGTGACGATAATGCTTAATGGCTCTGAGGAGCCTACAAGATGATTCTCGGCAATGAAGTTTTTGGTTTAAAAAAAAAATATATATATATATATATATATATATATATAAATAACAAAAGGGCTGTTTTAAACCACATTTACACATATTGATGGTCTCCCAATACTTCATTTAGCTCATTACGTTAATGCTTGATAAAAATAAATAAATAAATAAATAATAAGCACAATTTTATATTTAAAATGTATTTTGGTCCAAACACATTAAGGACTTATATAAGAGTGGAAGTCTGAGTTATTGTGAAAGAGTAAGAGCTCTGGGTCTTGTACAGTACTCTTTGCAGTGGTCTGGGAGGTGAGCTTGCTCAGACATGTTGGGCATATGGGGATAGCTGATTCTAGGGGTGTTTGGGGTTGCCGGGAAGTGCTAGAGAGTCATCAGATTTCCTTCATGGAAATATCTGTGGGAATGGAAGGTGTGTTGAGTGGTTCACTGGCAGAGTGGTCACTGCATGGAACAGACTGGTAAAATGGAACAGGACAAATATTGGTTTGGATATTTTAAGAACAGCCTGGAAACACACCACATGAACTAGTGAATGGTATTCTGACAAAAGTCGATGGGCATTGTTGCCCATGCTGGAAGTACTGATATGTGTGTATGCAAGGATGGAAATATACTTATAACAAGTAAGAAACTAGAAGGGTCTCATAATTTAAAGTCCATGGAGTGTATAAACATGCTTGGAAGGAGCTAATAATAAGAATAAGCATTACAGCTTGTGGTCTCTCAAATAACTAAGCAACAGCAAAAAAAAAAAAAAAAAACACACACAATAGTTTTGTAATATATGATTTTAGTAAATCTAGACATAAAATATATAATCGTCATAAAAGATTGAAGCAGTCTATTGAATTTAGATATTAAAGACAGGATTTAATAACATGGGATTGTATATAATAACACTACTGTCTTAACTTGTCATAAATGACACTCTACATTGAACATCAAGGAGAAGCATGATGGTTATCTTATATAAGTAAATATGCATAACAAGTCAAGTAATTGCTTTAACTTGAATTGTAGTTTTTGTAACCCATCTTGACCATATATAATACTTAAGCAGTTACCAAGGTAACTAATGCTTTATACATGACATCAAACTGACAAAATTGTTCAAGAGAAGCAATAAAAGCCTGAACTTGAAATGTCACAGAATGTAACAATAATATTCTGAACAAATAGTATTAAATTGACAATAGACAGTTTAATAACATGAGCTTATCTATAATAACACTACTGTTTTAACTTGTCATAAATGACATACACTATACTGATCATCAAGGGGAAGCATGATGATTTTCTCATATAAGTAAATCTGCCTAACAAGTCATATAATTGCTTTAACTTGAATTGTGATTTTTTTTAACCCATCGTGGCCATGCATCATACTTAAGCTGTTACCAAGGTAACTAATGTTTTATATATGACATCAAACTTATAAAGTTGTTTAAGGGAAGCAATAGAAGCCTGAACTAGGAATGCCACAGAATGTAACAATCACATTCTGAACAAATAGTTATAAATTGACAATAATCACTCAGTTTAACCGTTGCTGATTATACAAAATAGAATATTGCCATTTAAATCTAAAAACTTTCAGTATATGCCATAAAATAGAAATTTAAGAATATGGAAAGGGAACTTGTAATCATTAATCACAATAAGAGAATTTGTTGTTTTTAACCTATAATTTCACTCATTTTATAATAAGAAATGGAAGATGTGAAAATCCTTATGTGTAGGAAATGGGGGGGAAGAAGAATGCACTGATAATTAAATTAAAATGCACTAACTTTCATCAATGTTCACATAAAACAAACTTGATGTTTTAAGTACGTTAGCAACAAACAAAGTGATTACTTAAATGCTGGCAAACAATGAAGTATAACTTCTGATATATCCAGGAAAATACATTGTATTATAAACATTAGGCATAAATATGATTACCATCTATTTATATTAAGTAAGAAAATTTGAAAGACTTCATCAATAAGGGTGGGTGAATATGTTAAATAACTGTGTGCTAGAATCTTTTACTGAGGTTTTATATATGATACATCCTACTTTACTATGATTGAATTGCTTGTCATCTATCTTTCATGTAAATATTAATTGCTTATACAATAAGTACACATTTATATTGTATTAGAATTCTGTCTAATCTACAATAGTACTATATCTGTTCAAAATAATATAAATATTGCTTATTCCTATCACACATATTCTCCATATGTTAATTCAATTTATGGAGCTCAGATGTTCTGGATTGTCAAGGTATGAGGTATAATCTGATGGACATAGGTTTATCTATCAGAGTAGGAATGATATTCATTCCATGGCTAGTACAGATCTTAGTTTTGTTAACATTTATTAATTTACATTTGTTATTTCACAAAAACATTTTTACTATGCCTGACCAAAACATTACTTTATTGGTAAACACTCAAAGTATAAAACTGATAATTTCCTTTAAAAGCTCAAACATATACTTTATAGTTATCAGTGGAAAATGTTTAATAGTCACAATAAAACAAAAAATGCATTGTCTAAAAACCATCAGATGGATTTAACTTTATTATCTTTAAATACCAATGGCTTAAACAATCCTAGCAAGACATCAAATCTACTGAAATATTTAAAACTGAACAAAGCACAAATTGTCTTCCTTCAAGAAACTAATTTCAAAACAAATGACAATTACAAATGAAATCCTAAAGAATATATGATAATGGCACAATCCACTTATAAGACAAAGGGGGTAACAATTTTATGGAAAACAAATGTGATTAACCAAGAAATCATTTATAAGTATGAAGATAAAGAAGGCCTTATGGTTCATAGGTTCATAGATTCATACTAGGCTATCTGCTCTAGGGCATTTATAAGCCTAGCCAGAGTGTGTTTGGCTTTCGCCACCCATTTTAAATTAATTTTGCTATGCCTTTTTTTGAGGTTAGTATATTGTGCCTCTGTCTAACAGTGACACAGAAATGATACCTGGGGTAAACCTACGATCCCCCATCCACTCGTCAAGATTCCTCTTGAAGAGAGTCAATGAGGGACTCTGCCTAACCTGGACTGGGATTTTATTCCAGAGTGAAGGGAGCCTCTGGGTTATGAATCTGTCCCTCCAGCATGTCCTATTTATTTCAGTGCTGAGGTTCAAGTCTCTTGAGCGCGTAGCTCGATGGGATTTGGATTTTCTGAGGTGCAGCATGTCCATTAATTCCGGGTTGGACATGGCTTTATACGTCAGGCACAGATTGCCTCTGAGCAGGCGGTATGCCACTGAGTAGAGCTGGAGTTTCTTTAACCGGGCAGCATATGGCATCTGTTTTAGCCCTTTGATCCTCTTGGTGAGGTACTTTTGCAGTCTTTCCAGTTGCTGCAGGTGTCTGGTAAGGTACATCCCAAAAGGGGCATTGTACTCAATTATAGGCCTGATGAGGGATGAGTAAAGAGGCACGATGACCTCCCCTGATCTAGATGTGAATCCCTTCATGATTAGGTGGGCTATATAAAATGTTTTTCTAACCACTTTGGCCACATGGTTGTCAAATGAGAGATTGCTATCAACTTGGGTCCCCAGGTCCCTAATTACTTCTTCCGTACTTAATGGATTACCACTTATGAGGTAATTTGTGGGCACTTTGTTTTTGCCAAAGAGGATGACTATACACTTTTTGGCGTTTAGCTTAAGGCCATGGCTCTGGCACCAGTTGTCTGTTTCTATGAGGCCCTTATGGAAGATGCTTGTGTCGGCTGGAGAGTCGATTATGGCACCCAGTTTGCAGTCATCTGCGAACTTGGTCAGACACAGTCCTTCCGTGTTGGCCTGTACCTCTGAGAAATATATACCGAACAAGAGAGGTCCCAGGACTGAGCCTTGTGGGACGCCACTTGTAACTGGTTTGGAGTCTGACATGGCTCCAGCAATTCTAACCATGTGGGTTCTGTCCTTGAGCCAGTTTGCAACCCATCTAGTGACATAGGGGTTTATATTTAAGCTGGTGAGCTTATCTATAATGCCCGAGTGGGGTATTGTATCGAAGGCTTTTGCGAGGTCCAGGTAGGCTGTGTGGACCACCTTCCCCTCGTCAATGGCCTTGGTGACTGTTTCAAAGAAATAAACCAGGTTTAAGGGGCAGGATCTGCCCTTAACAAAGCCAAACTGTGAAGGATCCAGTGTCTGTAGGTCCCCAATATCTTTATTTATAAGGTCCATGATGATCCTTTCCATAGCTTTGCAGGCCAAGCTAGTCAGGCTTATGGGGCGATAGTTTCCAGAATCCGTTGAGGCACCACCTTTGTGGAGAGGGACCACTGTTGCTGTACGCCACTCTTTGGGTACATATCCTGTAGTAAGGCTGAGACTGAACAGTAGTTTTATGTTTGAGTTTAGCTTTTCTTGGAGTTCATGTAGGACGCAGCCTGGGACACTGTCTGGTCCCATTGATGCTGTGTTTTTTGCTTTGGAGAGGGTGAGCATCTGAGATGTCAGGGGGGCAGCACTCTGCTGGGATAGATATTTGCCCTTTTGGTGGGGAAGGGGGGGAGAAGTTTGCGCTGAACCTGTCAGCTAGGATGTTGGCAATGTCTGAGGGTTCGGTGTATTTTTTGTCATTTTGGACTAATTCTGAGCATATCTGAGAATTCCCACCCAGGTTCCTAACATAACTAAAGAAAGCCTTGTGATTATCCTTAGTGTCCTGTGCAATTTTTCTCTCGAAGCTGGCCTTAGACGATTTTATGAGTGCCCATAGTTTTTTGATAATACTGATCAGAGATGCCTTCCCTTTTAGGGATTTTGCTCTATCATGTAGTAGCTTCCTCCTTCTATTGTATAGTTTGTTTATGGCTGGGGTCCACCAGACAGGATGTCTGCCTTTGGAGGATTGGATCTTGGTTTTATTTGGGATTGCATGATCCATACATTCCTGAAGGTGTTCATAGAATGTGTTTATAAAGGATTCTGTGGTCTGGGCCGTATTTTCCACAGGCCCGGGGGCTTTGAAGGATTCCACCTCGGTTTTGCGGAGTGTGAAATTTGCTTTAGAGAAGTTTTTCACTGTGGTTTTCTGGGCAGGGGGTGGGGTCGGGATGTGAATATCCACTGAGATTAGTTTATGGTCTGATCTTACCAGTGAGGGATACACTTCTGGTCTGGAGCATAGAGTCCCCATGTTGGTGATGATCAGGTCCAGTATGTTTTCCCCTCTTGTGGGAGTGGTAACAAGTTGTTCCATAGCATTTGAATTTATAAATTCTAGGAACCTTTGGGCTAGGGTGTTGGAGCTAGAGTAATGCTCCCAGTCTATGTTTGGGTAGTTGAAGTCGCCCAATATAATGGTGTTTGGAGAGACCTTCATATTTTCCAGTGTTCTCAGGAAGGCCGAGTGGAGTTCCTGGGTTTGGGAGGGTGGTCTGTAGCAGGCTATAAACTGGAAGGCAGTTTTACCCACTGTTAGTTGCACATGGATAGTCTCTGATGCTTCGTGCTGTGCCACCAGCCTGGAGGTGTGGGTATCTTTGACGAATATTGATACTCCCCCTCCTTTTGTGGTTCGGTCCCAGTTTTGGGGCCGAAAAGCATGGTATGAGGTATAACCTGGCAGTGCTCGGGTGCTCTCGGGAGCCTTGAACCAGGTTTCTGTTACTGCACAGATATCAATGTTCTCCATGGTAAGGAGAGTTTCGAGTGCATGCATCTTGAGGTTTAGACTTCTGGCATTGAGTAGCATTACTCTTAGTTTCTTATCCCTTGTGATACCTATGGAGGTGGGTTTGTCTTTTGAGCCTTGCCTAAAAAAGGCACTATGGGGGTAGCAAGACCCTTTGCCAATATCCGAAAGCCCAGGGGTGATAGGTGCAAGCCGTCCCTAGCGAAGCATCGTGGCTTGTCGAGCATGTCATCCCAGGCTGACAGGCATTAGATCCCTTTTGAATGACACCAATACTTAAGCCGATTGTTGAAATTGATCATCTTGTCTTCATATTGTGGCATCAATCATGGTGAAGGTAAGATGCTACTCAAGGTCAGGGTCATACCGGCCTGGGCTACATGCTCAGAGAGCTCATCTATGTCTCTTTTCATGTAGTCCAGGGAGGTACATCTCAGGTCATTCACACCAGCATGGACAATGACTGAGTCATATTTGTACTTGCCTTGGAGTGACCTGAGTGCTTGTGTTATGTGGCGGATCCTAGCGCCCGACAGGCAGCTCACCATGACCTTCTCCTTGTTCAGCCTGGTGAGTGAGACGTCAGTGTGCCTGATGATAGAGTCACCTATTACAAGTGTATCAGGTGTGTTGTTTAGCCTTAAGGGCTGTGACTGTTCGGCACACTGGCTTTGTGAGCTATGTGTTGCACGTGTTTTGTTTTGGGGTAGCGGTTGCTTGGGTGTCTGCTTTGGAGGTCTCTGCTGCTTAGGCAGATTTTTATTTAGAGCCTCCGAGTATGTTTTTGTGTGTTTATGTGTTTGGTTTGCTGTCGTGGTAGGTCTATGTGAGACTGGAATTGTAGTGAGTGTGGTTTCCTTTTCCTCCTGATTGGTTACACCTGTACTGAGTTGAGAGAGCTTAGCCTCCAGTTTGGCTATATGGTTGCATCTCTCACATGTGTTGGAATTTGCTGGGAGGAGGAGAGGGTTGTCTGTGTACATGAGGCAGTTGTAACATTGCCTCAAGATTCCCAGATTCACCAGCTGGACCGGAGAGGAGATTGAGAAGTGACCTTTGGACATGCTAGAATAGTATTGGGAATTCCTTTATAATTGAAAAAAAGGGCCAATGGGGAACAAGGTACTCAAGGGGAGTTTGTGAGGGTGTAGTGCTTTTATATTTTTAGCGCTGACCTATATAATTGCTTTAGTGAGCAAGTGCCAGGTAACTTAAATGCAATGTGCTACAGGTAACTTAAATGCAAAAACAACAAACAGTAACTTTCATTCAAGTGAAACAAGGAAATAAGTTCAGTAAGCAATGCAGATATCACTAGGGATCCACAGAAGCGCTGAAAAGCCGCGTTTTAGGTGGAATTAGCTTTTCAGGGAAATAACAAGCAAACAAACAACAAGCATACAAACAAAGCTAGATTCAGCAGGCCTGGATCTAGTCTATACTACAGCAAACAAGGTGTACCAATTTCAGTAAGAAACAGTTCAAATATGCAGGCACTATAAGCCTTTAACCAGAAATTCCCAGCTCAGAAGGGCAGAGTCCAGCCTCTCCTCTCACAAGAGTGCAGACCACGAACCTTCTTAATGTAAAATAACTGGCCTGAAGCCAAAGTGCTTAAACCAGAACTAATACACTTTTAGAATAACAGACACTGAGCCCTCAATCAGCAGTTCCCAACTTAGAAGGATGTAAGCTACCTGTCCTGCCACCGCAGTGTAGGCCACAAACCTTCCTAATGTAAAACAACTGGTCTGAAGCCCAAGTGCTTAATCCAAAAGACTTAGAATGATAGCTACACTTTAATCAAGTTACTACCAAGCAGTAATAAATACAATTGAATACTTTAAAGAATGCCTGGATTAGTGCTCAAGTTATACAAACAAAGCTAGATTCAGCAGGCCTGGATCTAGTCTATGTTGCAGCAAACAAGGTGTACCAGTTTCAGTAAGAAGCAGTTCAAATATGCAGGCACTATAAGCCTTTAACCAGAAATTCCCAGCTCAGAAGGGCAGAGTCCAGCCTCTCCTCCCACAAGAGTGCAGACCACAAACCCTCTTAATGTAAAATAACTGGCCTGAAGCCCAAGTGCTTTAACCAGAATTAATACACTTTTAGAATAACATACACTGAGTCCTCAATCAGCAGTTCCCAACTTAGAAGGATGTAAGCTACCTGTCCTGCCACTACAGTGCAGACCACAAACCTTCTTAATGTAAAACAACTGGTCTGAAGCCCAAGTGCTTAAACTAAAAGGCTTAGAATGAGTTACACCAAACAGTAATAAATACAACTGAGTACTTTTAAGATGACACAAAAGCAAAATAAAGTAGGAAGAAACACAAATACAGTAAAAGCAGATAATTTTTTTTTGAGTGAGCAAATGAGATGGGCCCAGGAGGAGTATCCAAGTGCAAATCTACAAGAGGGGCGGGCAGTTTCAAAGCCACCAAGATTAACACCAAGACAAAAACAGGGATGGTGGGTGGGAACCTACTGAAAAAACAGTCAACTTCCAGCTAGATATTGCTCAATGCAACACAAACAAATTACTTTAAATTGTGTATTATTTGATAAAAGTGCATGTAAAAATCTACTTAACTCCACTCATGTAGGTCTCAGTTGGCCAAATCTCACAGTTTAAACAGAAAGCAATTCACTGTACCACTTGTATAAGACAGAAACCGAATAACAATGAGGCATTAGTAATAGTCCAATATAATAGAATATGGACCATAGCCAATCTATACTGGTTCCCAGGCATTGGAACAGGAACTGTTAAAAAACACTTGGATTTCATTTCCAATAATTATAAAGGCAACTTAATATTAAGAGGAGATTTTAACTGTATATCTGATATTTCTGAAACTACAAATAAAAGACCACTGCATATATCTGCTGTATCAAAAGCTTTAAACAAGTGGGTAGAATCTTTTTATCTTGTGGATACTTTCAAATTTAAAGAAGATAAATCTTTGCTGTTTTCCCATCAAGATCACCGATTTAGTACGCAAACTAGAATAGATAAAATATTTGCTGCCCATGACTTACACTCTAAAATCATTCATTTCTCAATCACTCCCTGCCCCTTTTCAGACCACAGTTCATTGATACTAAAACTTCAAAATGGGTACAAACCATTAATCTTTAACTCCAGAATTTCAGCATACATAACTAAAATTAAAGAGTTCAAGCTCTGGTTATTATCTGAATTACAGTTCTTCATAGATATTAATTACACCACAGAGATAAAGTAATGATATGGGACTCATTAAAAGTTTACATATATGGTAAAACCCAAACTTGGTATAAAAAAATCAGAGAATGGGATTCTGAATTATTAGATCTACAATCCAAACTTTTGTCTGTAGAAACTGAAAAAAATCAAAATAATTTGGAGATGAAAAAGAAAGTAGAAGTTAAACAATAAATATAACAAAATTCTAATGCATAAAACTAGTTTAGCTTTAGAAAAACTAAAAATTAATACCTTGGACACTTCTCCTAAATATCTACATAATTTATCCACAAGAATCAAAATACAATTAAAAGCTAATAACGTTAAAAGTATCTTCCATGAAAAGAAAGGGAAAAATGTCTTGGATATAGGTGACATCCTTGATGCCTATAGAAATCACTATATGGAACATTTCCAAAAAAATATATACATATCCATCAATTAAATCTAGATGAAAAATGGTCCAATATAAAAAAAATACCAGAAAAACTAAAACTAGATCTGCAAGCACCCATATCCTACAAAGAAATTACAGATACAATAAAAGAGGGTAAATATAATAAAGCTCCAGGTATAGATGGCATAATTATGGAAATATATAAACTTTTTCCTTCAACGATACAATCCCTTTTCCACAAAACTCTATTAGAAATTCAGTCACAAGCTTTAATACTACCCTCTTGGAGATATTCCTTAATCACACCAATCCTAAAGGAAAACAAATACCCAAACCTCTGTACCTCATAAAGACCTATATCATTATTAAGTAATGACTATAATATATTTATGACAATGCAAAAGGTACCCAGGTTCGTTAAAACAATAAAGTGACAGAAAGTAGTAAGATAAAATGCTTTAATCCAAAAGTAGATACTGTAATCACAAAAAAAAAAAAAACAACAAAAAAATTAATGCCTCCAATATTACATTTTGTTTTAAAAGACTTCAGCAGATGTGGGCTATGAATGATGAATATTCTGGAGGTTCTATGTTGATAAATCACGTTATGCTGGATTTTCCTTTTTCAGTGACATCTAATTTGGTAGGTGTACCTTGGTAGCGAAAAAATATTTGTAATTGGTATATTTTACTTTAGTAAAGACCAGAGGAAGTGCACTCTCAACTGTGGTATCAACATAAGGATTCTCTTATGACATCAGGACCAAATGTGAAAATAATGCATTATACAAAGACAGTACCACTTGTAAAAAATCTGAATTCCAGTTTTTCATATTAAAAGTAGTCACTATAGACCCTAGGGGTGGTATGTGGGAAACTCTGGTAGAGTACAGAGAATTGTACTGGCAGTTCGTTTTGGATGCTAGTAGATTTCCAGGACTTAATGACATGATTTCACTAGAGCCAGTACTTAAATTAAGATCAGCTAAACTGTGAGTTCCTACTACAAAAGTTTATATACAAGTAATTTAAAAAGAAAGGAAGAAAGGAAAGGAATGGTTTTATATATTACACACCTTTTTGACTAGTAGAAATAAAGTACACCCAAGGGCTTATACTATTTTAGTACAACAACTGGATATACAATTTGTACAAATGTTAGGTGTCATTTTCATTTTGGCCACAGGAGGGGACCAATCGATTATTTTATAGTATTTTAAATATATTTTAATGTATTTTAATGTCAGATGTTGACATCTTATACATCTACTAAATGTGATTTTGTTTTTTTTTATATACAAACAACACTATTTTACAAATAATAATATTTTGGTGTTGAATACTGAGTTACACTTTAAGACAAGGTACTACAACAAGAATTCATAGTGTGACATTTCAAGGCAAAGTTTTAAATGCTTTTAATTAAGTAATCACAATTTTATTCCTATTGGTTATATTTCTAATTGGTTTCAATTAACTATAATATAAAATGGGAAGGATGTGACTTTATTTTTATCTGACGAAGTTGAAGACGAAAACGTGATTATACACTGTAAACGTTATTTGTGTTGGGTCTGTTATTAAAGCTGTTCGTGTTACTCCAACTTGACTCGAGGTGCTTTTCTACAAGTTTGCTAGTTTTGCTGAGCACCATCCATTTTACTGTGGTTTGACATGGGAAACAGTATTTCAAAATTTTACAAAATATTGATAAACTATAAAACAACACCCAAAATCTCATATTGGAAATATATAACAAAATGACACTCAATACAATTAACTGAAGATAATAAAACAAATATCTTATTATCGATAAAATATACATCCTTTGCACAATACTGGAAAGTTTTTAATTGGAAATGCTTGCACAGAGCATTCTTAACCCCAGATAGAATCAGTAAAATTAATTCTTCCATAAATGGAATATGTTGGAGATGTGAGCAAGTACACAATGCAGATTGGAACCACTTTTTGTTTGATTTTGTTAAAATTAAGCCATTTTGGAATGGTATTAATAACTTTCTACAAGCTTTATTTAATGAATCATTTTATTTAACTAAAGCTCTTGTATTATTAAATGTGAACAAAGGTCCTTATTTGAATAGATCAAACATGTATCTAGTATGGACTATACTTGCAATTTCAAGGAAGTGTATAACAAGAAGATGGAATACAAACACAATACTGACTCTGGAAAACTTCCACAGCCTACTGAAGACCACAGCATTATTGGAAATTAAAATTAAAAAACTAATAATTTTTCCAAAGTCATTTATTAGCAACCCTTTGGAAAAGTCTTATTGTTGATTGACATTATACAATAATTGATCAGACACTCTGATAATGCATTGGACATACTTATATAGTGTCAGGCTAATGTAAGTAGTATACATAGTTATTTAAGATGTTATGTATAAATAATATGGAATTCATTCAAATGTATTTGAAAAAAAAGTTTTTGAGAAAAAAAAACAGCACCTCATTGGACCTTTTCAGATGCAGTCGGGATCATTGGATGGCTAACAGCAAATTCACTTCAGGGGTTTTGCCTGTGTCCCTCTTGGGCAGGGGCAATAGGTGCTGATCGTGAAAAAAATAAGGGTAGAACTTGGCTAGGCATGGAAGGGTTCTAGGGCTATTAGTTTAGTAACTTCCTATGATCCTATGAAATGTATCACATGTGCATGTGAATTGCATAAAAGAAAAATAATACAAGTAGTATTCCACTGGGAAACCAAACCCAGAACTTACCAGAATGTGTAATATAACTGACATAACATGGATAGTAACTAAATCCTTCATTTTGCAAGTGCCCTACAACACATCACACATCTGAGCATGAGTACACAGATCAATCAAATAAATCAGTATTTCATTAAGACCTCTTATCTCCCAAATGTCAATCTCAGCCATGTCAACAGAATCTGGAGAACTTGACTATTTGGTACAATGCCTACATTTCCCAATCCCACATGATGTTCACACTCATAACAGCATAGCTGACAATCTGGGGATTGTAACATATAACAGAATTAAAAGCAAAAATGGCAGAAATGAAATGAGTCACTTTTTGCTACTGATATGCTACAGACCACTGTACTAGCAAGGCATGGCCAGAAGCACTAGTAATGGTGATTGGAAAAACACATTTTAGTGGAGCAGAAAAGTTGCTATAAGGCAAACAAAATACATGCACTTGTAGTTGAACCCCTGATTTTGTTAAAGTATATGCACATGAGAATGGTGAATTAGCAAGGCATGTTATAGGAACAGTTATGAAAGAAGTGACTAGAAAATGCATCTCAGAAAAGCAGAACAGTTGATATCTGGGCAAACAAACTGTACATGCATGGGGTCAAACCCCTAAAGTTTCTCCTAGATATTACAAATTCATGGCCATGATTAAATTTCTCTACATTAGGAGATGTAATGCGGAGATGTGAATATACAAATATCATGGAGATATTACAATACTCCTTAAGGCTGTAAAATGGTAATACAAAAGACATAACAGGGCTGATTAGTGAAGCCCATCATCCACTGGCCTCAGCACTGAATGATTTTAATGATCCATGAAAACTCTTAGATGCTTGCAACATTTTACCACATGTAACAACACCTGGACGACACATTATTAGCACATGGTAATGGCATTTTCAGCATCCTACAAGGCACACCATTATGGAGTTGAACCCCTGCCTGTATAACTCCTAATCTACAAAATGGCATATTGGTAAGTGATGCCAGAGAAGAAGTTATCATAGAATAAACTTACACAAAAATGTCCAGGGAATAATGCAACAGAGTAGAACATTATTATACTATGACCCTTGTTTACAGCATATAATAATCATGGACTCACAAGCCTTTCCCTAATGTATTAGCAATGTACTCATTAAGTTATGACCAGTCAGACATCTGGAATTTGTGACAATGTAACTACTGATGTCATCCTGTGTTGCTGTTGCTGGGTGTCATCCATCTGTGGTCACTTGACTTGACTTGAGCAACAGTAGCTGAGTCCTTGGTGAATTCTAATATTTTCCTCAGTGTGTGCTATACCTCCAGATGTATCATTCCTTTATACCAACTTAAGGACACCTATAATACACCCTGTCAACCGTTGTGCAAATTAACAGCAGATGCATGGGTTCTGTAGGTGTAACGTACCCTTTTTGCCCATGTATTTACTGTGAAAATGTGACCAAGAAATTAATGACTTTAACATTGTTCAGTACTACATTGTGACTCTGTCACACTGTCAAAATTTGTACTACTGATAATAGATAAGGAAATCAAAGAGCAGAACCTGCTGGAATGGCAGATAATATAATAATGATAAAATGTAATTTACACATGATAAAGTGTAATTTACACATACTACAATGACTGTATTATGCAATATGTATTGTATCTACCTATTGCAATGGCTGGATTTTAAGTCAAACTGCTATCATGTACATTTTACCTTCTGCCTGTGAAATATTGCAAGGAAGTAGAATTTCTCAAATCATATCACATCTGTTCACTAAGCCATTATTGCATGTTACTAATTGTTTTTTACACTGATGCAGCATACACCTCACTGGATTCAAACCTTTGATTGCCTGACATTTTCTTGACTTGTGTATTAACTACTAATACCACAGAACAGGTTATACAGCAGTTGTCAAAAAAGCATGAATTTAAAGGCACAGTATGAGCAATTTCACACTGACAGCAGTAATCAAAGGACAACCTGCACATACTTGAATGAAATGTGAACATTACATAATCAGTACAATGAGCCATGGAAGATACTACAGTTGAAATAATATATATCTACTCATGTTTATATATAATTATCTCATGCATCAGGAGTAAGCTCATTTGAGCAATGGTCATTATATCATTGTGGCCAAAGGCATTTTGTTCAGTCTTTGCCATAAGATATGGACTGTCACTTACCATTTCCTAATTCTGAATAGTGATGCTGTTCGAAGCCATGCACTGTGTGACTTTATACATACAAAGAATAATATGTTATGGCTTTAATACCCATTGCCCACCTCTGTAATGTTCTGCATGTGTTAACTAAGATGGACTATCAAGGAAGGGCATGATAGCTCTTTCCCGCTCTCTCTCTCTCTCTATATATATATATATGGGGCTACTCATTTTAGTTGAGTAGTCCATATATCGACCTCAGAAGAATTGACAGCAAAAAGTTAATTAGCAAACCAAACATTAACACACTACCAAACACACACCGAAAAAGAATCTTGGTGCATGCAATTTCCCTAAAACAAAAAAATAAACAACATTGTTTTTCCCCTCTGCACACCAACACTCCCTGCTAAGTATATATACTAACTCCAAGATCACACAATCTGAGGAAAGGCAATACTCCCCTACCCATGGGCAATCAATCTCACACATCTGTAACCATTTTCTCATGTCATCCACATGCACTTTATTAAACAAATGTCAACCAACAAGCATTTAGATTAAATGCAAGACTCCCATAAGTGTGTGTGTGTGTGTGTGTGTGTGTGTGTGTGTGTGTGTGTATATATATATATATATATATATATATATATATATATATATATATATATATATACATATATATATATATATATATATATATATATATATATATATATATATAAATAGGTTCATAGGTTCATACTAGGCTATCTGCCCTAGGGCATTTATAAGCCTATCCAGAGTGTGTTTGGCTTTCGCCACCCATTTTAAATGAATTTTGCTATGCCCTTTTTCGAGGTTAGTATACTGTGCCTCTGTCTAACAGTGACACAGAAGTGATACCCGAGGTAAACCTACGATCTCCCATCCACTCATCAAGATTCCTCTTAAAGAGAGTCAATGAGGGACTCTGCCTAACCTGGACTGGGATTTTATTCCAGAGTGAAGGGAGCCTCTGGGTTATGAATCTGTCCCTCCAGCATGTCCTATTTATTTCAGTGCTGAGGTTCAAGTCTCTCGAGCGCGTAGCTCGATGGGATTTGGATTTTCTGAGGTGCAGCATGTCCATTAATTACTGCATATATATGCATGCACACACATAGATAGATATATTAAATGTGTGGCATGTGTTTACCAGTGATGCAAGGTATACCGTACTGGAATGGCATCCATGCCTATGTAAGTGATATGTTCTAGATCGATGTAGTATTATGTGAAGACTTAGAAGGACCTATACAGCATGTGTCTGCTAAATCATAGTTGAAGGGAATGTTAATAAGGGGAACTCCAAATATACTGAAATAGGGGTATCAGCAGGATGGAGGTGAGTGATAAGTACATATATAACACAAGGGTATGTAACCCATGCATCTCACAATTATCTTTTCAAGGTCAGTGCCTTATCCAGATGTATGTAAACCTGTATGGGATCCTCAATGAAATATTTCATATACCTGTTCATCATCTGCAGAATTACATTAAGCAAAACATGATATGCATCTCAAGACTTCATATTGCGATATCAGTCTGCAAATACTATCACTACACCTGTTAAGTGGGAGACAGCTTCAGACTAATGAGAACAAGGTGACACTCCATCCCATCTCCAGAGGATTAGATCCCTACACCAAGTGCATTTTAATGAATTTGTCATATCACCCAAACACTGAGCTATAAAAATGACTTCAGAAAAATAAATCACCTCACATTACACTTGTTTTTGTCACATTTGGTTACTGACATGCACTGATGACAAGCCTAGTTGAGTGAACAGTATTAAAGTCTTAGCACATGTAGAAATTCTCTTCAAATTTGCTATGAGATGACAAATAGAAATAGACTCTGCTGCTGAATGTCAACTACTGTGTAACAGATGAGTGCAGAAATAGTTGTATTGTTGCTCTATTTTTAGGCATAATAATGGTTAGAAATGGGAAAATAGGAAAGAGATGAAAATGGGAATCAAGCAGAAGGCAGAACAATAAGCCAATGTTGGCATTGAACTTCCTGCCTACGATCTCCTTAAGACATACATGTTTACTATAAGATTGGCTGTTTATGCCGTCTAACATTGTGTAAGTTTAAATTGTATGAAATTATATAGTTAGGCCATTAAACCATCGTCAACATTATGCCTTTATGTGTTTGTGTGAATCAAACCACCATCCATACATGTGTCATTTCATATAATAAACAGGATGATAAGCTTCTCAAACTATGCAGATAATGGTATTCTGAATCCAATGTCTTCACCTTTGTCTAGTCTTACTATTTACTGTGCTGGATGCTACTTAATGACCAATTTTGTTTCACTGTGACACTGTCATTTGCCATTATTTTAATGGGCAAAATGTTGACAACTTAGCAAATCTTACCAAGTTGTAGGAAAATAGGGCAGTGGACAAGACATACTACAAATGTTATGCCATGCTGTGATGATGTGACGTAGTTCCAGCTATGCCAGGGAGAATAGGGCAGTGCATGTGTAACATATGCCAGCATAGCTAGCTGGAATTTTGTACAGAGTTATATGTAATTTGAATATCAAACTGATTTGTACAGATGCTTGTGTAAAAATGTATTTGTAAAGTTGTTTCTATTAAAAATGTATGAACAGTTGGTCCTGCATTTATATCAGACTGCACTGTTGTAACTGAGGAAATATATACATATATATATATATATATATATATATATATATATATATATATATTTTTTTTTTTTTTTTAAGAGGATACTGGAAGGAAGTAGTTAAGTTGAGCTCAACTTATCTTAAGAAAAATAGCAAGAAATCAAATGACTTGGTTTAGGCCATAAACATTTTATCTTATGGGCCTGAATGCAGCCAGACATCCAATCTCTGGTCTGGGATCCTGCTCTTATTGTCTTTAGTGGTGAACTAATTGCTACCCTGGGGTGCCAGAGAAGGGCTGGTTATTCTCTACGGGAAGGATGAAAGTATTGGAATTGTTTTACAGTCTACAGATGCCTAAGTAAAGCTCTATGTATGTATTGGGATACATCTGTGCCAGACCCTGGCTCACGTTTTTAGTCAGGGGGTGTTGTGGGATCCACATAATCAGGTGACCAGATGTGATGTAAACACTCAGCACTCTGTTATTGGAACTGACAATAAAAGACATTCATCCACTCCATCTTGCCTTACTTTAGTAAGTAACCAGGAAATAGTAATTCTTCATCAAGTTAGGAAAAATAGTGAGATTAGTTAAATATTGTTTTTCTGTATTTGTCTGAATCTTTCTAGCTGTGTTGTTTTTATATTTCCTGTGAATTGAAACTCTTATGTTTATTGTAAATAGATATTCAGTATTTTCATGTTTTCTATTTTATTATTCATTATTAAATATATCTAAACCTTTCATTGTGGCTGGTCTTTTAGAAAATAATTTAGCCTTTGAGAGTAATTGCATTTATTTGGTGACACTATGGCTTCATGCTGAAAATCTTGCCATTTGGTTAATGCTACCATTTGTATAAGTATCAATTTTACTAATAGTAAGTGGGTACCCTGGTAACAGCCTTAAAGTAGCTGACTGGTGGCAGTGACTCTACCTTATAGTCCAGGTAGATGTGATAAAGTGGTTAAATCTGCTAGCCTTTCCCAGGTGTGCGTGTGTGTGTGTGTGTGTGTGTGTGTGTGTGTGTGTGTGTGTGTGTGTGTGTGTGTGTGTGTGTGTGTATGTGTGTGTGTGTGAAAATCAAATCTAAAAGATTGTATTTGTCAGCTACTTGAACAGGGCTAAACAGAGCACTTTTTTTCTGCAGAGAGAAAGGTGAAGTCTTTTTTGGGGCCTGGAGAGGAAAACCCAGCCCCAAGTCTGGAGTATGCTCTCTGTGTACTCTTAAGGGAAATTGTGCTTGGCACAGAGAGCTGCTTCTGAAAATACTGTGTGCATCTATCTTTGCTCCAAGTGAACATTCCCCACTGGTATCACTAGTGAGGAATGAGGCTTCTAGATTACTGGCTCAGAGAAGGGATGTCGCATGTGACATTTTTAATATTTATTTGTTGACCATGAAATACAGTCTATTACAATTAAAGCATTTTCATCATAGCACATACCAGTTTATTTTAACATCTTACAATTCTACTATCTGTTATATTATGACATTTAAAAATAGCCCCTGAAAAGATAAAATGCCTACAGTTTCTGGTGATGGTGATTGTACCCACAAGTGTCATAACAGTGTCACTTAACACACTGAGCAACTTGTCATGCTATGCTGATGGTGGTATAGAAAATCAGCACTCTACCATTGCACACTGAAGAATTCCATTATGGACTGTCATTAATATTAGATGGTGTATTAGTATATGCATGTATTTTAATGGCATTTGCATTGTTACTTGTTACTACTGAATCATAGACATGTTTCACAAAATTAACCTATATGCACCCTGGTTCTCATTTAGAGGGCTCCAATCATTATCTGTGCATATTCCAGTTACCTTTGATATGTTCAGAAGCTGCAGAGGTAGACAGAGCTTATGAAATATCTGTATGGGGCCATGCACTGGCAGGATGTAAGTATGGGCAAATGATGCTATAATTATAGTATGGAGGTGGTGACCCATCTCAAATGTCTTTTTTCCCTTCAACCAAGGAGTTCAGGCTTTTTACAACTTATGTCACTATAGTTGTGATATCACTGTTCTGACAAGTATGGAATGACAGTAGCGTAGGCGACAACCTTGGTCATGCTATTCCAGGAATCAGCCTTGTACTATGATCAGATATAGAGCCCCAGAAAGGACTTGTGGCTGTAATGCTTACAAAAGACATGCAGAAAGATCATGATCTCTTTCTCATACCACCTTCATTCTCTAAAAGGAGCACTGCCTTCCCATTCATGAAGCATAAGTGACTCCTTCCAAGGTGTCAGTAAAAATGTCTCTGAATTTGTACCCAAAGCAAATCAAGTGGTTCACATCCTTTGCACATGATTTGAATTAGGAAGAACCACCTTTGTATGATGGATAGCAAAATATAAGTGATCCTCACTAACAAAAATCAGAAATATTTTACAATGTTAAACATATTAACTTTTATACACTTAGAAGTAGGTCTGGAAAACATATGTATTGTTTAATTTTAAACCAGCCTATTCAAGGCAAAAACAGGGCCATAAAAAGTGAATTTTAGAATAGCAAGTACCCACTCCCACACACTACTATTGATTAGGTCAAACTAAATACTAGTTAAGGAAAACACTACCTGTCTATTTGCAACCTACATTCTCAAACCAGGAATTAAGAAAAGCATAACATACATATAAAAGACTAAATTTTAACTAAAATTGCATATGGCTAACTAATGCAATAAAGCCATCAACTGGTCTTTGACAAGAACTAAAATCATATACACAGATAGATAAGTAAAAAGAGTTAACTAGATTGATACAAGAAAAAACACATAGCTATCTAACTATAAACATTATCTAACTAGAACACTATAAATATAAATATATGTATAAAAGCTGATATGTTTAACATTGTAAAACATTTCTGATTTTTGTTACTGAGGATTGCTTGTCTGTGATGAATAAAGGCTTGTTGCTTTGGGACACTCTCTGATTTCATGATTTTTGGGAATTATTGTGACTGAGCTCATCAATAAAGTTTTAAGACCACTAGTTTCTGTTTTTTTTTTTATTTATTTCTTCCTCAACACTCGTGGTGGTGAGGTTGGAACTAGATAGATTCCTATGATTATTTATTTCTAATATTTGTGATCTTTGGTTTTGTGCCCAAGGATTTGCTTTGGTATTAGGAATACACTTTGCTCATCTCAGCATGGAGAATACACAGCTTCGAGATCTTATGACTGGAGCAGTATGGGACAATGAAGGTCAGTGCCCCAACATTACGACAAATGGCAACCAACAAGGTAATAATTTGAATATGAACTCTGATAATTTTACAAAGTTAGAAAAGCAACAAACTGCTACAAGGTCTTTTCTGGAAGCAAATATATTTGGAACAGAGTAGAGATAAAAGAAAATTACATAGGAAACTGAGACTTAATAAAAAGTTAATGTGGAACAATGTGCACGAAGAACTAGCACAGGAGTGGACTGATATTCTCGATGAAGCTAGTTTCAAACTAATAGACTTGCTTATCAAACACAACAAAGAAAAACAGGACACCACAAAGAAAATGACTGAGACTTTTGTGACTGAATGTAAGCAGAAGGCAGATCAAAAACAGAAATTCCAGAATGTGACAGAGAAGGTTCACAAGTATCAGATGTCCATCCAAGAGAGAAAGTTTCAGAAAATGAACGATTAAATGGATAAAGATGAACCACTGTATCTCACAACGCATAGATCCAGAGGGGGAGGTGGAATTGGACTGCAGAACTACAGGAGATGTTTTTAAAAAGAGAACCAGTAACAGGATAACACATACACCTACATATTTCACTGATAATACCAATAACAATAATTATTATGCCAGTAATGCCAACAATAATATTGACAACAACAATCTGAATGTTCAGGCTGGTATTGCTGGTGGTAGGAATGAACAGGTTTTTCACAATGTGAACACAGGCACAGGACCATACAGACAAATGAGGGACAGACTAATGGAGGACCAACAATGGCATTCAGTTCCCCTCGGACCCCACAGATGGACTTGCGAGAACACTGGAATCCTACTCAGCCAATATACAACTCCCAGGGCTTATATTACCAGAGCCCAGTACTTATGAACAGGATTTATCATGAAAACAATTACACGTACAACCAGCGATACAGCCCACTGAGGTTCCAGAGGGAAGAAGCAAACTACCATCTGAACTCATGGAGGGAGGACCAGAACAACGGGAGGAAGAAAAAGTGGACAGGGGCAAGAGAGTTGAGGCACATGGGGAACAACAACTTCTACCCATCAAGGGTCATGAGCCTGCAGACAGAATTAGCTCCCAGGATCTGGAATCATTCAAAGAAACCACTGACAGCACTTGAAGAAAAAGTGCTTAACAGAGGATTTATATTCATACCACAGGGAAGGAGCAATGAGTCACAGACCATCATTGATTTAAAAATGTATGTGAGGAAGTTGAATTTGAAACTTGTCTTTCACAAGAACAATTACATGGAGGAAGAGAAACCTATCAAAGAAAGAAATTAAAAGACCCAGTATTTTTCCCCCACTGCATCTCACACTTGCAGCTTTCCAAACAAAATGCAAGCTTGACATAAGAAAGGATCTAAAAAAAAAAAGAACATAAGTTTTATAATATTTCAAAGGATGAGATATTAGCACTTAAGAATTGAGCAATGACAGAACTAAAAAAATAACATAAGTTTTATAATATTTTAAAGGATAAGATATTAACACTTAAGAATTTGAGCAATGATAGAACTAGATGTGTTATTAAGGCTGACAAGGGTGGAGGGAATATTGGATATAGACACTGTCAGTTATATAATGAAAATAGAGAGCATTCTTAACACATCTGAAGTTTATTCTAAACATTACTTTGAGAAGGTTAAAACTGCATATATAGAATGGAAAGATATGCTAACCACAATGCTTAATGAAGAACATATTAGTAAAAACTTTTTTGAGTATTTGAACAATCCTCACCTAAAGTTACCATGTGTTTTCAGGATTCCCAAACCCCATAAGAATAGGGTAGATCCACCTTACAGACCTGTTATTGCAAGCAGAGCTTATATATTAGAGGCCACTGCCATATTCTTAGATTTTTTTCTTCAGCCTCTTGCTGAGAAGAACTCATATTTTATTTCAGATTCACTTGATTTTTTAAGAAAAATAAAAGAAGTGTATGTGACTGAACAAAGCATATTGATAACTATTGATGTTGAAGCCCTATACATTGTGTTATCCCACATGTACTGTATTAAAGCAGCTACCAAGGCTCATAACAGAAATAACAATGCTACATAAGGGTAAAATTAATGCTTGGGAGAGCTAATAAACTTGGTGTTGAGTTACAATTTTTTCAGTTTCCATGGCCAGGCTTATAAACAGATGAAGGGGATAGCCAATGTAGCATTAACCAAGTGGGAAGAGGAATTTGTACTACAAAGGGAATGCTGGAGATCTGTGACCAGCTACCGTCACTTTATTGATGATATATTCATAGTCCTGCAAGGTGAGAAATCTAAACTCACTGATTTTATCCATCGCATCCATACCTCCACCTCTTTCTGGAAATTTATCATTTCCATCAGATCAAAGTCAGTGCAGTTCTTGTTATGACTGATAATATTGATAAAGACAGAGAAAAATTAATTAGTAACTTATACAGGAAACCAACAAGAGTGAACTACTTACTTCAAAGAGACAGTATACATCCAGTAAAAACTAAGCACAATGTAATAAAATTACAAGGCTACAGATTAACATGCATTACCACAGATGAGGCCCCTTTTCTCAAAAATATGAATGATCTTGAAAATGATTTCTTAGCCAGAGGATATGAATCAAACATGTTATGATCCTGGATCCCATTAGAGATTGTAAAATTAACAATGAGCCTATATGGAAGAGGCCTTTTATTAGAATCATGCAACAAAGCCACCCTAACCCAAATAAGAAAAAAGTAATGACAGTTGCATTCTAACTTACACCTGTGATTTCAGTACAATTAAAGCCATTATTAAGGAGAACTGGGCCATCCTCATTGAGTAGTAGGGGTTTTAGGAGATCACCCTTTTGTATATAAAAAGAGCAGAAGCATACATAGCTATGTGGAAAAGAAAAGGAAAAATAAGAAACACCAGGATGACATGAGCACTAAAATCTGTGGGCCACCTCACTGCACTTTCTGTGAATTTTTGATGAGGCGTGACTCATTTGAGTGCCCCTATCTTAAAAAGATGGTGAAATCTTCAACCAGGTGCTAAGTGTAATACTGAAAAGTTGTATATAGGGCCATGCATAATGACTGCCATGCATTTTATGTGGGTAAGACTATGAAAAAACTGAAAAGGAGGATTTCAGGTCATCTTTCTGACATCAGACATAAATGCCAGAAGAAGCCTTATCCAAACATTTATTAGAACACCGTAGGCATTTTGGTTTTAAATTTATCATTCTGGACTGTGTGGAGATGGATGAGCTTGAAGGGGATATCAGTGTTATTTTGGAGAAAAAAGAACTATGCTAGCAGTTGAAATTAAATGAATTCAAAAACCAACACTTTACTATTGCTCTGAGTGTGCTGAATTTATGTAAGCTGACGCACAATCTGTAAATTTTTTGGGGGGGGGGAATTTTTGAGGAAATAATTTTATGTATAAAAATAAAAATTATGTTAAGTATGTGTATTAATGTATATATTTTTAGTTACTTTAACCTCAATTCCTCTTTGATTAGATTTAGTACACTCTTACATCACACCTGAGATTTAAATGGTAAATTCAAAACACACATTTTTCATGCCACTATTACCATGAAGTATTGGTATAATCAACCCAATCAGCATACTGCTACGCACTCATCCACAACACACCTGTATGTTTTTATACATTACTAGTTTACTTTATCCACTATTTTTGTGAGCTTTTTCCTACTGGTTTGCATTGAATAAACATGTTTTGGGGCTGCAAATATGAAAACTGTCATGGCATTTTTTTTAACTGAAAAGTACTGACATTTATTCTGAGCTGTAAATAAAATGATTTTTTCTGAAATATTTTTTTCTAAATAATATTTTTCCTGAGCTATAAATAACTTAGCTGTATATACACTAGCACATATTAGATATGATTAGACAGATATATATTTGTATTTACAGTGTTCTGGTTAGATAATATTTATGGCTAGATAGTTATGTGTTTTTTTTTGTATCAATCTAGTCAACTCTTTTTACTTATCTACCTATGTATATAATCTTATTTCTTGTCACAGACCTGATAAAGGCTTTATTGCATTAGTTAGCCAAAAGTGATTTTAGTTAAAAGCCAGTCTTTTTATGTGTATGTTATGCTTTTCTTAATA